>NC_134835.1:84974100-85275265 GCF_004210375.1 Tachypleus tridentatus
CAGTTATAACTATATCAAAAATTTTCAAACTTTACCTTGCATTGAAGGATTATGAGTTAAATTAATAAACATAAGAGAGCAAAATAAGATCAGTTTAAACATGATAGTCAACTAATAGTTTTACAGTAGTTACAGTAGTTCTACATGTAATAAAAACATTTTGTAAATGTAAAATGATATAGGGGATGGCAGTGAAAAGAGAATGCAAACAATAACATAGGGTTGATGCAGATATACAAAGATCATACCTACACGACTTTCAGTATTAAAATTTAATGTTATACTGTAAAATGCATACTTGACTTTGATATTAATGGAGTTATAAGTTACATTCCTAAATGCTGGTGTGCAGTTTCTTTATCATAATTTCATGGACATGTAAAGCAAGAAATCAATGTAGTGTAACTAAAGCCTTGGACTTTCGTACAAAGAAACCAAAGCTGAGTTTTAAATGTCTTAGTTACTACAGACTCACGCTACGAGATCTGTCGAAATTACCTACTTCGTAACCATTTTGTACTTGTGAACTTTCAGGGTAACATTAAATTTGAACATTAAAAGTCATGTAAGAATGATCTAAGAATAGTTGTATCATCTTTATGTTCTTGTTTGCATTATTTTTGGCGCTGCCATCCCTATATCAATTTAACTTTACAAAATGTTTTTATTACATTTTTACGTTTTTCTCCTAACTGAAAGTTAATAAATTCCATTAATGTTTATTATAAAATTTACTATTACGTGTGTTGATATATTTTTACTCCTTTACTCCACACAATGACTGTGTAGTGTACAAACCATTGAGTATTCTAGATGTTACATTCACCTAAGGTTCATCTATTACATAGGTCTGCAATGGTTTTATTATTTTGAACTCTTTATATTTTATACAATAATTTGTATACGCTAAATCCGAAAACAGTATCCATTTTACCCATCATGCACAAATTTTTTTTTCACAAAATGTCATATGTACCTTTCTATAAGTGAATTATTTTCATTGAAATCGAGTCTCATTTGTTTTATGCTTAAAATGTTAGCAACCATTAGCTATAGATTTCTATACATCAATCGCAACGTGAGAATCGTATCGATTGTTCTCTAGAACGGGAAATATGCCGCTAGTATCTAAACGGTTAATAGGGCACATGACGTGTCATTTCTGGATAGTATATATATTTATGCGTGCATTTTCGCATATACATATAAGAAAGCAATAAATATGTATTCTTTTCGCACCAAGATTTTTTATACAATACAAAAAATATTTTACACTTGAGTGCGTACAATACACAGTGAATGGTTGTATACATTGCAGATATAAAACGAAACACTGATCACAATAATACGCTTTATTTCCTTAATTTTTTATGACGTTTGACTGGCTAATTTCTTCAGGAAAGCATAACTAGTTCACAATAATCCTTAAAATACAGTAGAAATGTGTGAAACGCGTAGTAAAAATTTGTTTTTATCAGAAAAGTCGTATGTTTCAGTGTTTGAACATCTGACTTTCATTATGTATGGTGGTAGAACATATCTTGTAGAAAAATTATTACTATCTTATGTAAACTCAGCTACATCTAAATTGAATTATTTAAATGCAACTGAATAATTCAGTTAGTAGTTACTGTTAATCAAAATATTGATATTTACTTTGTTTTTATCAAAATTATAAGACCGCTATAATATGTAATTAAACAGTTTGTATATATTTTAGTTTTACTGAAAGTGTTATTTGATTGACGACGATGTTTCTTGTTATCTGAAATTTTATAGCTAATCTAACAAAGTACAAATATTTATAATTAAATTATTTCGCATTGGTGCGAAGTATCATTATTTAGTTCTATCTTAAATCCAATCAAATGGAATATTTTGAGAAATTATTGAAACATAATTACCACTTGTAAAGCTTATCTAAATATTGGTTGCAATTTACAGAAGAAATGTTCAATTACAGTTTGATTATTATTACATTTCCTTCAATTTTCACTCTGCTGGTTCATCTTTTAAATTACAGACTTATAATTTACTATATAGATAAATGTCAAATTTAGTATTATTGTAATATAACTTATTTTAATTGTATTATTCAACTGTAGTTTGTTTGTCTGTTTTTTGAATTTCGCGCAAACCTCCACGAGGGCTATCTGCACTAGTCGTCCCTAATTTAACAGTGTAAGACTAGAGGGAAGGCAGCTAGTCATCACCACCCACAGCCAACTCTTGGGCTACTCATTTACCAACGAATAGTGGGATTGACCGACACTTTTGAACGCCCCCACGGCTGAAAGGGCGAGTATGTTTGGTGCGATGATGGATTCGAACCCGCGACCCTAGATTACGAGTCGAACGCCTTAACCCACCTGACCATGCCGAACCGCAACTGTAGTTTGACGTTACAGTATTCTAATAAGTTTAACAAATATTACTTTTCAACTTCTCAAAGATTCGTTATATAAAATTTAAAAATTTTAAAAACAAGGTATCTTATAAGATACGTTTAGAAATAATATAATTTATTTTCAGAATAGATAAATCAAAGAAACGGATAAAAGTTTTCGATTAAATCCAGTGCATGAATTATAGATTCAATATGACTTTCTCAGGAAAATGGGGAAATATTATTCAAAAAATGTTTTAGAGTTAATCTTTTTTTTATTTATTTTTTTTACTGTTTGGTGACCCAGTAGAACAAAACCTCCAGTTCAATTCTCCATAAGTTCTGTGATATTTTATGTGCAGAATAAAGATATGTTTTTTTGGCTATAAAATCCAGATGGATCTTGTCTGATTAGGCAGGTTTTTTTAGTCCCTTACACTCCCTCACTTCCAAAAAATTCCCAAGTTTAATAATTTCTTTATTCGTGAAAGCCAAAAAAAAATGAATTTAATTAAATTTTATTTTTAGTGGTCATCACTAAATTAGATCTTCTAATTCATTATTTCTCACTCTCTTAACTGCGTAGCCGACAAAGCAATAAAAAAACAACAGAAAAGTCTGACATTTTTCTAAGTCATTCTTTGAAGGAGTAAAAAGAAAACCTAGAAAATTACAAGTTCGAAGAAACAGTGAAAATAGAATAGCTTGATTCGTGTAAAATATGTGTGGTTGGCATAAAACTCAATGTTCCTTTTTCTTTGTTTAAGTATTTCTAGCTGAAATAAAAATAAAGCAGGTTATTGTTTAAAATAAAGTAAAATTTCTGTTGTTTTTGCTATATTTTCAAGTTCATTTATGGAATATTTAATATGTAACATAGGAAATTGTAAAAATATGATACAACCTCTCTTATTTTCTTGCAAAATGAGATAACGTATTTCCTGGATTAAATCAATTAGTTTACTTTATAGTTGTCCGGAGATTTGTTTGTCTGTTTTTGAATTTCGCGCAAAGCTACTCAAGGGCTATCTACGCTAGCCGTCCCTAATTTAGCAGTGTAAGACTAGAGAAAAGGCAGCTAATCATCACCACCCACCGCCAACTCTTGGAATACTCTTTTACCAAAGAATAGTGGGATTAAACGCCACATTATAAAGCCCGCTGAAAGAGCGAGCATGTTTGTTGTGACGCGGATTCGGACCCGCTTTTCTAATCGAACTACTAATATTTTACAATAATTTGAATACAATTATTCTGTATATTTGAACTATATCCAATATCTTCATCTCAGTTTTCTTATAGTTTGGTGTTCTGCTTTTGTGTATCCTAAGAAAAATGCTTCCAAGTAGCAGAGCGATATGTCTGCAGACTTACAGCTCTAGAAACCGGGTTTCGATACCCATGGTCAACAGAACACAGATAGCTCTTTGTGAAGATTAGCGCAGAATATCAGAGAAAGAAACTAAGAAGAAATAGCATTATGAGGATGCCATTCTTAAATGTGAAATTCAATGACATTGCTGCTTTATCATGCTATCATAAGAAACGGCAAGTAAATCCTGTATTCATATATTTACTTTAATGTACATCTTTGGATAGAACGTTATTATATTGCCGTAACTTCTGTTATCTCTAGGCCAGCTTGTATTTAATGATTATTGACTGATGCGTCGTATAGTCAAACACTATGAAATATAATAAGCCCTAACAAAGTCCTCAATGTTTACTTTTAATCAGTGATACTCTCTCTCGAATGGAAACCTACTGTTGTAGGACAGTTTTCATTATCAAGACATCACGAATCCTTATGTAAGCTGTTTTTCATTATAAGATTCTACATTAACCGGGAATATTTGGTAACCAATTCTTCTTCTCGCTCTCTTGTTATTTTCATAAGTTATTAGAAACATGCCTTCTCTTTCTTGATTAAATAAAATAAAACATGTCATAACACAGTTTTATATTTGTGTTCTAAAACTCTCTCAGATGATTTAAAAACAATAGAAATATTTGTGTAAATCTTAATTCAAATAGTTTTGCAGTTGTAACAGTATGTGATAATGTTTATAATAATTACAAATGTAGATACAGTAATATTCAGAGATGATTAATATGTGTGTATAAATCACATAAAAATTAATGTAAAACGATTTCTCCGGCAGCGGAGTAAGGTTTATTTATGTACACAGTATCATAAGATTGTAAATATTATAGAACAATTTAAGGTAGCAAAGTAATTTCTAATTATGACTTTCTCTGTATTCATATCCACACACCCATGTGTATATATATTTATATCTAAAGATAAGATAGAAAAGTGAATAATAATTTAAGTACGACTTTTTTGTTTAATTTTGATCCGATTATTTTAATAATAGATAAATATTATAATATCATAAAAATACTGCTTTGAAAATTTCGTGTATTGTAATGCTGCTTTAAAAGACATTATTCTAACATTAAGTACAAATATAAGATACGAGTGTGACTTCAGCGTCAAAAGGCTCTATAGATGTTATTTCAGTATATTTCCGAGTAGGCTGTGCCTTGACACTGATGTAAATATTTTTATTGAAACTGCGCATTTATATAATTTAAATTGCCCAATCATCATACTTGTTGATCTTTCATATAAACATAAAATATGAATAGAAAACATGAGGAGATTTCTCGTGAGTGTGTATTCATGACACTCTTATAATTAATGTCAAAAATTGAACTTTTAATACAAGCAGCGAGGCGTTTAGGAATTTTCGAACTTTGCTCTTCTGTCCGCTGAAACGGTTTCTACTTCTTTGTTCACACGCACAAGAAGTTGTACGCGTGGATGGATAAAACCTTCTGTTGCTAATGCCTTTAACTCCAGTAAATTCTTTTCATAACCTAAACGTTCATGTCACTAGGAGAGCAATGGGTCTCGAATACCTTTCTGGTATACTGACTTTAATACACATCTCAAGGCTATTTCATTACCAGCAGGGTCTCTAATGAAATTTCCCTCCCATATTGAGCATACAGTAGCGAAGAGAAAAATGTTTTATGTTTTGCTCTACTCGGGAAGGTGCTGACTACTACCATGTTTGCATTTTA
The DNA here is from genome assembly GCF_004210375.1 of Tachypleus tridentatus. Taxonomy (NCBI): domain Eukaryota; kingdom Metazoa; phylum Arthropoda; class Merostomata; order Xiphosura; family Limulidae; genus Tachypleus; species Tachypleus tridentatus. The sequence continues at coordinate 84,979,577 of NC_134835.1, forward strand.
TAACTTCACAGCAGCAGGTCACTGTTGTGCAGTCAGTAAACTGTCATTGTGCAATTTTGTTTTTAATAACACGATAAAATATATTTATTGAGGTTTTTTTTTGCTTCTTCCAGTCTGCTAGAGTAAGAAAGCACATTATGCTAATATAATAACAACAATTTGTAACCAGAAGGAAAATGTTATTGATAGAACATACAACACGCTCAGATAAGACACTTGTCTCTGTTGTTTGTCTATCTATTATTAAGGCCCGCTTACATGATCAGTTTATCAAAATAACTTCCGAACATTTGCATTCAATTTTTTTTTCTAAAACCAATTCAACTTCGTTGGTTAGAGATTTCTAGATATGAGTAGACGTTTTTCAGCACTTAAACTTTAGTTAAATAAATATATTACTGTGGTTAATTTTCAAAAACTTTAACTTTCTATCTAATATTACGTAATATGTTTCAACGCTGTACCAATAAATGCTATTTACTGTGCTTAGATTGTTAATAAGCGTTGAAAGCCTTGTTCTCTTACTAGGAAAGAAGCGTTTTGTTTTATCAGCTTGCAGAACGCTTTGAATAAAGAACTAAAGCTTTGAGTGAAGATAAAATAAATTTATATTGGAAATATCTGGAACATTTATATTTTTACGTTTCATAAAACAACATACAAAAAACATAAAAGGTTACTCGTATTGTTTTAACAGTATGCGATATAGCAACAATTGACCAAAGAAATATATATATATATACATATGCAATCAAGCACGTAACTATGTAATGTTGTCTGTTTTAAAAGAATGTGCCCAACAAAAATACGTCCATACATAGGAAGAAGTGTCTATATCAAATAGGCTGGTATATCTATATTGGTCTTTCTTAATATTTTATTTTTTGTAATGGAAAGACTTGAAGCACTGGTCATAGTATTTTGTTTCGAAAGTCTTTTATCAAAATTATATTTGCTTCCAATATCGTACCTAACTATAACAACTCCAAACGATTTTTTTAACCGTGGTAAAATGACAATCGCTGTACACTACACCTCAGATTATATTATAAGCACCACTAAAGTTGGCAGATGTGTATTAGTACCGTTGCTGTCAAATACTGATTTACAGTTATGTATTTTGTACGATATTGGATCAGAATAAAACTTGGAATAATTTTAATTGCATGTTATTTTACTGGTGCTGTAAGGAAACAGAAAAAGTCAGGCAGCTGAAATGTTATTATTACCCTATGTTTTTTTTACTATAAACCCATACATTAATTAATAGACTAAAATCTCATTGAATAAAATTAACAGTTGTATAGGTTACAGTATAGCAAATCCCATTCACTTTGTTTTAAACCAATGGCACATTTATGAATCAGATTTGTTCTAATCTGCATATAAAGGTTATTCTGGTGCTTGAAAACAGATTATCGAAACAGAAAATTAATCCAGATACGAAAAAGATTCAGTTATTGTTTGGTTTTTACTGGAAAAAATATTGTGATATCCTTGTGAATAAGGCATTACTGATAATTATGTGACTGTAGTCGTTGTCAGTCGGTCATCAACTTCCACTTTTTTATTTTGTTGCTGTTTCTTAACAAAGTCGACGGATACCCGATGTGGGCACAGAACAGACAGCCCCTTGTGTAGCTTTGTGCTTAACTATAAACAAACAACAAAAGTAGACATCATATAGCATTAAAGGTCGATTTCGCAATGAAAACCTGGAAAAGATGCTATTAGATCAGAAACTGTTTTATCAGTAACTAAGACATGTTTGATTAACATTCATAAAAGTCATACTTAAATAACAAAGAACATTTAAAAGACACTGATGTGGATAATAAATTAGTTTATAATACACGATGTACACAGACTGTATGGATTTTGTTTTTCAAGTCTAGAGCACCAAATTTTCCTAGTTTGTAAATTGAAATGTGTTGACAGTTTTGTTAAACTAAATTGTGATTAATCGTATACTAGCGCTAAGTGCTTTTAGTAAGTGAAATAAAAATGTGCTTTCTAAAATCTTTTAAGATTCTTGTTGAAGATATAATATGTAATATGAGACTAAAATACGAAAAAGGCATTTGTTTTTTCTGTCAATCAACCTTCATTCACCCTTCAGAGAACATCACCACAAACAAAACATGTTCCATGTTTTTGATTACTAAACAGAAAAAGAAATTAAAATTATTTTACTGTGTATAAGATAGAGGTTGGTCAATTTTCACACTTTTATCCTATACTTCTTGCTCTATTTAAATATATTTTACTTTAGTCACAGCAACAAAATACTTGCCCTCCACGTTGTAAGAGATCTACTACGTGTGGACTTCCATACATCCACTTTTTTACGCACGTTTCTAAAACCTCAACACATCTACTACTGTTTAATGACAGTAACAGTGTTTTGCAAAACGTGCTTTTTTTTCTTTTTAGTTATTTAGAACATTATGTATCTAGTGCCATTAACAATTTCCATAGTATTTTATTGAAGGCTGTGTAATATCTACCTTTGTTTGAAGAAACAGAAAAAGAAGAAAAATATAAAATACAGAAACTAAAAAGAATAAGTAAGTAAAATAGCACATTAGCTTCACAGTACATATATCTGAAACATTTTATTTCATTTTGCAGTTTTCTTTACTACATCATTCAGCATTTATTGTAATTTGAATGATTCAAAATAGGCATTTCCTACTCAAGTAACAAATGATGCAAACAAACTAATGTTTCCAAATACAGAAAATATATAGATGATCCATTTTAGTTATTATCACAGAAAAATGTACTATAGAATATTTTCTCAAATAAACCTATCTAAACCATTATCTGACTCCTAACAATATAGAAAGTCCTGGCTAAGCTTAATGGACCTATAAGAGTGTTGCAAGAATAAAAAGGATAGACATGTAATGTTTGGACTCAGAACGTTCCCTATTATGCCTAATGAGAAAATGCATTAATTCATCAACCTTCTGTCTTTGATACTAGACATACTGATCCATTAAACTCAGAACTCCTTATAAAAATATTGATTCACATTTTGAACTTTATTAAGGTTTCTTACATTGACTAATGAAACATTCAAACTAAGTCCTTAGAAAAGCAATTAGAAAATTATAAAGATTAAAACCACGCAAGATGATCAATCTTACTTGCAGAAACAGGAGTATTAAAATTCAATGGTAATTGAAGTACCATGGTATACATCTAGAATCTGGAAATCGCCTGTATTAACGAATGATTATAACTTTATTATGAACCTCTTCGCTAGTACCTTTTTTAAGTTCGCCAGTAACACAGCTGTATTGCTGCGAACATATACTTCTAGAAACCAAGTTTCGATATCCATTGTGGGTACAGTACAGATAGCCCTTTGTGTAGCTTTGTGCTTAATAACAAACAACAAACCTTTTTAATGTTTTAAGAATCTTTGTATATTAAAAAACACACTAATATTTGTGCTACTGTTTCCGTTTAGTTATTTGTCTTATAGATTCGCATACAAATCCGATTATTCTTGTTTGCAATCCTAATTTTTTATCAAGGTAAACTATTAAAAATGTTACACCAACTGAGATTTGTAGTTTCGAGATATATTATCCCTCGTAAACTGACTCAGGTCTATAATAAGAGACGTAAACTAGTAAAACTTTATAGAACTTAAAAAGAAGCTAACACGTCATACTACTATTTTGAAAACATTAATATTCAAGTATATATACTGATCATATAGAGCTATTTGTTTTACTAAGTGAATCAAATATTCAAAAACATGGCAGAAAATTGTCACGGCAGTTTGTGTGCACTTTATCTACTGCGAGAAATCTAACCATTGAAATTTCCACTGTAAGTTCCTAAATTTATCTTTGGGCCACCGACGTAATAATTAAATAGCTATATATATTTCTAGATTATTAAATGTGTGTTAATAAAAGTACAATTTTAGCTCCTTCAATGTCACTATAACAACACAAAGTGAACTGGTTACAGCAAACAATATTTCCTGGTACTACAAACATTTCATTGAAGTTAATCCAATAACTTACGCGTTTTTAAGTAAGTTGTCCATTTGGTCATAATGTTATTTTTCGTAAACATCTGAATGCTTATAGCCCCCCGCTAGTACAGCGGTATGTCTCCGGATTTACAACGCTAAAATAAGGGGTTCAGTTTCCCTCAGTGGGCTAAGCAGATAGCCCGATGTGGCTTTGCTATAAGAAAACACACAAACACACACACTGAATGCTTATAAAATATAATTAAAACATAATGCAGTTTTCTATTACAGTTGTTACAGATAATTTGGATAAGCTTTTACAATAATATTAAAACTTCAAATATGAGTGTCATGTGTTGACTTTCTCCTAAAATAATTCTAGGTATTACATCCCAACAGTAGAAATACGTGTCATAACTAATGTAGTAACAACAAGAGTGTTAGGGTACCACAAACTTGCGTTTAGGAAATTCATTACTTGTTTTGAAACAGTATTGATATTTGAATATTATCTCTAAGAGAAGTAAACATTTGAAAATTAAATTCTACAAACTATTAAAAAACATACAAAGCATGTAACAGTACTTTTGCTTTTTGAAAAACATATTCATTTAACTTTTCACTTTATCTTTAAACAATTTTATTTTCAATAGACCAAGACTACACTTTCAATTCAAAAATCCTGGAAAAAAATTTCAAAATCGGTTTTGCTGCTATTGATTTATTTTGTACCTTCCTCTCAGCTCTCTCCCAATCCTTCAATAACACACTTTCTTCATACACCTTCATCTGAGCGTCAGATGAACTGCTCTGGATTCCTTTCCTCCGGAGAATCAGTATGGATAAAGACACGGCAAAGCAAAATTGGTTTTCTACAAACAGAGTTATGTTTTCAATACAACTATTCCCCTGAGACAGCCAGGTAGTATTTTTTTTAATATACAAGAGTCCCCACACACCAGTAAGAATACTGCTCATGGCAATGCCAGAAATATCAAAAATAACATTGTGATCTAGTATTTTCGTTTCATCTTACAAACGTATATAATAGTAAAATCTTTAAGAGATTTAATTCAGTACAACCAACCAGTACATGATATAGGGATAAACAACATATAACAGAAAAAAAACCTTGTAAATCCATGAATGGCTTTGCCGAATCCAGCTCAAATGTATGAAATGCCACACATTTTAAATGTTAATCTGTTAACCAATAATTGTATTGTTAAACATCATAACGCGAATACGTTCAGGCACTGTTCCTAACTGCTATACTGCGTTTATTGCAAACATTTCCTAACTAAGTAAAGATAGTAGTCGATTTAGTATGAAACCGAGAGGAAGATATGTAAATGAAGTAAGCACAGTGAGATATATATGTACTTACATATCTTAATATTACTAGAAATATACTAGCTTCTCATAATCCCAGCGATTTATTTTATTTGCAAGGAAAGATATAAATATTTTAATTGTAAAGGTAAGAAGGTAATATGAAATACTTTAGATGCAATGGAAAGGTGAATATATTCTAGCTGTAAAAAATAAATGCAAATGTTTAGTTATATGATTCATATTATGAATCAATGAAAGTAAACTTTCTGTCATCACTGTAACAGAAAAAAACGAATAAGTGAAGAATACTATGGGGTTTGGGTTTATATCGCGCACCTTTCTTTGACTATTAGGCCCAGTTTTCTACCAACTGACCCTGGCATGATCAGGTGGGTTAAGGCAGTCGACTCGTAATCTGAGGGTCGCGGGTTCGAATCACCGTCGCACCAAACATGCTCGCCCATTCAGCCGTGGTGGCATTATAATGTACGATCAATCCAACTATTCGTTGGTAAAAGAGTAGCCCAAGAGCTGGCGGTTGGTGGTGATGACTAGTTGCCTTCCCTCTAGTCTTACACTGCTAAATTAGGGATGGCTAGCGCAAATAGCCCTTGTGTAACTTCGCGAGAAATTCAAAACAAACCAATATACTAACTGAGCTTTTCAAACGTTAAAAGTTCTGGGATCGAGACACAATACATTTAAAAACGTTTGTTAGAAAGTTTACTGTCAATGATTCATAACCTGAAGTAAACAATAGTAATAAAAATATATATGTGAGTCTTGCTAACATTTTATGCTGGTAGTACACGTGTGTTTTATAGCAAAGCCACATTGAGCTATCTGTTGTGTTCACTGCATAGAATCGAACCCCAGAATTTAGCGTTGAAATACTTACCGCTGTCCCACGAGGGGGTACTAGACAATATTAAACTGGCCTGATCACAACTGTATAACTCAACTTGTACAATACTAGCCTTGTTAGTTTGATATTTTGTGTTCAAATTTCATTTCAAAAAAATGTTTGCTATTTAGATATAAAGCAAATATGCAAATTTTATTTTCCGCGAATTACATATTATAATAAATACTCATAACAATATCTATTACGCATGAATAAAATACATATATGTATTATTCAGTCAGTAGATAAATCCATTGACCATAAAGACAAAAGCAAATGCAGTCACAACAAATGTTTTACCTTTTTCTGAATCACCGTCCGTTAAAATTCCAATACTTACGGATTTATAAATATATAGGTAACGTTCAGCACTTTGATGCCGGAGGAAAACAATAAAATTGAAGCCCAAAACCCACTATTCGGTCAGAAAGTAGTAGACCAAGGGTTTAAGTACAAAATGTATGCATATTTAATATAGATATTTACTTACATAATTTATAGAAAGAAAATATTAAAGCTTAAACACATAAGAAAGAATGTTATTGTATTATATAACAATGTGATTATAATAAAACTATAGTGTTGTTACCAGTAGGTCTGAAATTGCAGATGTTTGTTTTTCCCACACTTCTTTTAATTTGTCCTTTACGGACTCAGAAACAAAGTTGTTAATCAAATTACAGTTCCTGGTAAAACATATCATTAATAATAATAATAATAAAAACGTGTTTTGAATTTCGACAAACCCATAAAACATTTACGTAGCATTATGTGATATAAGAATTTGGAGCTTAAATTAGACAACGCGTTAAAACAAACAGAAGCACATAAAACGATGTATGAATACTACTTTTATTTTTTGCACTCAAATAGCTACACGCAAAATGTTTGCACAAGCCTTAGTAGCAAATTATACTACCATGATTTAAGAATCTATAAGCCCAAGACACTATCTAATACTTTCCATAAATATTTTTATTACGATTCCATAGTTTGCCGATTTTCAGTGTACATTTGAACACAATTTGATTTATGATTCGCTAAATAAATGTTGTCAGAAATATTAGTTCATGAGGAGGGAAATGTTTTAACGAAGTAACACTGTATGATAAAATAAAAGTGTATTTCTCATTTGTCTGTTTTTAAAAAGCATGTAATGAAATTAAGAATTCATCCTTTCCTCTGGATCAATTAATTCTACAAAGCACAAATATTGTTTTAAAATTATTGTGTACGTAGATAATGATTGACAATGGGCAACCAATACATAATAATACGCATATTTATTAAAAGCTAGAAACATTTTAAAGAGAAACCTTGTCGAAAACATCATTTCAAATTCCAATTCAGTTATATGAACATTTCGGTAACAAATGGAAATGTTTAAATGCATTATATATATCGCCTGAAATTAAATATTAGAGTATTCTTCGTACGCTACTTTCGGTTTTTTATACTCACTTTATTTTGTAAGCCTCATAAGTGGAAAATAGATTTCCTATATCTCGGTGGAAAACATACACAACTTCTGAATTTTAAAAGAAAAATACCCTACAGTTAAATAATTCATCACTAATATTTAATAATATATTACCATTTATTTATTTCTTTTTTAAGTTCCCCAGTGGTACAGCGATACAGTGTGTCTGTGAGCTTAAACTGCTAAAATTCGGGTTTCTATACTGTGGCGGGCAAGCGCAGATAGCCCATTATATTGCTTTGTGCTTAACTTCAAACAAAATGTAATTATCTAACGAAACTGAAGCTATTGGTCCTGTGTTATTTAAATGTTTTGACTCAGACAAACAGAACAATATTTTCCAAATCACTTTGATACTTAGTCACTCAGTGGCAATGCGGTAAACGTGAACGCTTATAACGCTAAAACCGAGTTTAAGTACCCGTGGTAAGCACAGTACAATTAACCCATTGTCCATCTTTGCGCCTAACAACAAACAAAGTGATAATTGCAATAAAAACTGGTCTTAAGGGTTTAAAAGTATGGAATAAACTTGATAAAGCACAACTGTGTTATTTGTACTTTGTTCTAAAGTATCATATTCATTGATTTTATTATATATATTCTATATATAGAAATAAGAAGACATAATTTATATACTTGGCAACATGTGCCGCTGTCTTTTACTTTTTGCAATCAATTACATTGCTGAAAGGCCCGGCGTAGCCACATGGTTAGGGCGTTCGACTTATAATATAAGGGTTCCGGGTTTGAATCCCTGTCATACAAAACACGTTCGCCCTTTCACCCGTGTGGGCATTATAATGTTACGGTCAATCCCACTATTAGTTGGTAAAAGAGTAGCCCAAGAGTTGACGGTGGGTGGTGATGACAAGCTGCTTTCCCTCTACTCTTGCACTGCAAAATTAGGGACGGCTAATGCAGATAGCCAAACAAACAAACACTGCTGAAAACATACGAAAATATGTCAATTTATTAATTTCTGTCAGAGGACGCTAAAAGCAAACAACTCTGCATTATTTTGTGAGCATTATTCTATGATTATAAGAAACAGAAAAATGAAGATTTTAATTGTTAATAAAAATCCTTCAAAATGTTCATGCAACATGAATCACATTTGTTATATCACTAAAACTATGTATGAATAATTAAAAAAACACGAAATAACGAAAGTTTATCTAGTTTGTTCTACATTTATAAATATATAGAGTACATTACTGAACATTTATGAATATTAAAACATCCTTTAATATATTATTAGGCAAAGCCAGGAGCATAAATTACACATATTAGTAAATGGGTATATCTAACTAGTTTTTAAACGTTTTTCAAACTTTTCATAGAAAGTATCCATGACTGTCTAAAAATTTAGTTTCATTACATTTCAGTAATTTGCGATCAACAAATGCTGAAGTTTCATAAAGTACGGTGGCTCAACATATCTTTATTGCTTCATTTAAATTATCTGATATACTGTACGATTTTCCATCCTGTCATGTCAACATAGTAAAGTCAATTAGTTTACTACAAAAAACTCTAGGAACTGAGAATTCCTAAATGAGCTAGCTAATATAAATCGTTGCTTTAGTCCTAGTCATTAAAATTGCGCACATAGTTACTCTATATACATTAATTATATAATTAATGAAAACTTTAATTTTATAATAGAATTAGATATACACAAAAGAAAAGATGTGCACACACATTGACCTATAAAATAAAAATGAAATTCGTGTGTGTGTAAAAGTTCTGAATTATATGATTGCAAAATACAAGAATTATTTTTCACTTCCTTCTTCAGTTATCTCATTATTTTACACACATGTTTTCGTCTACCTAAATTTATTAAACTGTTACAAGTATCTCAATATTATAAATAGATGATGCTAAAAAAATTAAATAAGCAGCTACTATTCCATAAAATTGTGCTGTTTAAAAAACGTAAATATCGAAAGCTTTTGGAACAGAATACAATTTAATGAACTTAAAAATAATAAACAGTAACTTGCGCTGACATTACTACTTTGACTCTATATAATATTGAAAAGTAAGAATATATCTTTTATATTATATTTTTTTGTTTAATATACAACTAAATTTCGATGAAAAAATTCCGTTTATTCATACACGATATTTTATCTTAAATTATTTGCCAGTAGAAACAAAAATATAATATTCAAGGTTTTAGTATAAAAAATTAATAAATGGTTTTATATGATAACATGTGAACACTGCTTAAGTAGTTTTTCTTGACTCTTTAAGCATTAAAGTGTCTGTTTTTTTTATTGAAACTGAACACTTTCGAAAATAAATAATTGTGAGATTTATATGTAACAAATGTTGCATAATACGAAAATTGAAGGAATTTAACAATATATGTATCGTGTAACTATCGTAGAATGCCTTGTGTATTTGGTGTCTTACTAATGTAGAAAATATACAACTTGTTACATCGAAATGTGCTCTGAGAAAATTTAAGACGACGGTTTGTGTTACTTATGTTAACAAATTAGCTTCATAATCCACTTACAAAGCCAACCATATTGAAAAAAAGACATTTTATAATTTTTACCTCAATTAAAAGTTAATTAACAATATTATTGTATTTAATATTAACACTCTCTATTTATAATGTTTACGGAACAAAGAGTAAAATAAGTGTTAGAAATAGATTAAAATTATACTAAGGGAAACTTTATATCTTTTTATGTTGTTTCTTTTTAATAAAGCTTGAATGTTGCTCAGTTTATAGTTTGTCTCCATTGTTTTGATTCCTGTTACCTTATTTAAAGGTTTTCATTCGCTTTTATTTCGTATTTATAAGCACTAGTATTCTTATAATTTTGATGAATTTCCCTTTGACAAATGTACAAAGGTAACACCAAAATCAAAGGCGGGTAAAAATAACATTTCAGGTCTAGCTTTCTGTGTCACATAGAACACTGGGAAAGAAACCTTTCATACAATACCAGAACTTTTCATTAGTCTAAACGATGAGAGGCCCGGCATGGCCAGGAGGTTAAGGCACTCGACTTGTAATCTGAGAGTGAAGGGCTCAAATCCCCATCCCACGAAACATGCTCGCTCTTTCAGCCGTGGGGTGTTATAATGTGACGGTCAATCCCACTATTTGTTGGTAAAAGAGTAGCCCTAGAGTTGGCAGTGCGTGGTGATGACTAGCTGCTTTCTCTCTAGTCTTACACTGCTAAATTAGAGAAGGATAGCGCAGATAACCCTCTTGTAGTTTTGTGCGAAATTCAAAACAAACTAAGTGATGAAAAACAAAAAAGTTCTCTAAAACGCCATTTTACTTTTAGTTTAACACTTTAGAAATACTTTTGTGTACATTATGTTTATTTAACATATAAGTATTCGACAGATTTTGTAATACACAGTGCATATTATTGACTTCAGTATATACCAATGACACAAAAGAACGTTTTTAATACAAAAATGTGCCTGAATTAAATTCATTTTGAAACAGAAACCTAACTTATAAATATTTAACAATAAAACACCAGTAAACAACTTACTCTTTTTCCTATTAATTCAAAATATAAATATATATTTTTTTCATTTGAGTAGAGGCAATGTAGATGTTTGTAGAGAGATTATGTGAATTTTAAATGAAGGGTTTTAGGATATTTGTAATATAATTTTGGAGATCAGCGAACTAATGTATTAAAGGATATAAATTACGTTATGTTTGTGTTTTTGAATTTAGTGCAAATCTACACGAGAACTATCTGTGCTAGTCGTCCTTAAAATAGCAATGTAAGACTAGAGGAAAGGAAAAGCTAGTCATCATCACCCACCGCCGACTCTTGGGTTACTCTTTTATCAAAGAATAGTGGATTTGACTGTCACATTGCAACGCCCCACGACACGCATGTTCTGTATATGACGGGGATTCAATCCCGCAATTCTCATGACGGGCCCATATAAATTACGAAAGTCTTTACTGATGTGTTACATGTGTGTGTGTGCTTATCTATTTCTTTAGAGCTTTAAAAATGGTTCACGAATAAAACTGAAATTTTACATAAAGCTTGTCATAAACGTTGGCTTGTTAATTATCCGTTATTTGATTAGAGCATCGACGTAATCAGGTTAAGTTCATCAGCTGTTTAAATGAATCCCCTATGCACTCAAAGTGACCTGTTTTAAACTGCCACACTATTCATAAAAAAGAACATCGACGATTTCGTAAAAATACATCAAAGCAAAATTTGAAGCTTTTTAAAGAACAAATAAATCAAGTCTAAAATAAAACCAGCAAGGCATCTATTTTAACTGCGGCATGAAAATTGAAGTATATATAATTTCAAGTCCCTAGAAAAGTGCTGCTGTGCCAATAGATTTAATTAGAATTATGGAAATTACTCATATTAATAAGTAATTCAAAATACTGTCTGAAAGCAAATAATGAATTTTATAATTTTCAAGTTTGTTATACACATGCCTGAACTGTTAAAATTCTCCCTTTTTCCGAGTAATTGTTTTTTCTGTTTGTAGTATGCGCATGGCTTGAAATTTATATCACGCACTGTAACTGAACTTCATAAACATGGATCAATTGGAACCGCCTTTCACAGATACAGACTTTTATAGTCTAGTAGTAGAAGTTTGTCATTGTTATGTTTTGTATGCACACAGTTTCCGTTTCTATAGCACAAAAATTAAAATACGCTTCTAAGTTGCGACTCTGTGCAAATAAATATATTATCGGGTAAATCACCATCAACTACGAATAAATTACTACTTAATATAATTTGAAAACTACTGACAAATTGAAAGATAAACAAGAAAGGAAGAGCAAGTGGAAAGTTTATTATTTTATAAAGAGTGACTTATCCAAGTGAAATGTGTCAGATTCTAGGTTGATTTTCATGTTAACAGCACATGCTGTCTCTTGTTTCGAAAAAAATTATCTCTGAATTTCAAAAACAACGTAACAAAGTTTTGCTGTGTTTTTATCTCATCTAAAACTATTTTTCAGCTACTTTAAAATAAATTTACTAAGCACAAAAATTTTTGCCTTGCTGTTTCCCAACCTGCTGTAAAAATCAAAATGTCGATGAACTAATTTATCAACGACAAAATCGATACAAAATATGCAAGAGAGATAGTCTTAGAATACAAACAACATAAAACAGCATGTAATTTAATGGAGCTTATCAGTCTTATCATTATGGCTATAATACGTTGTTAAATTACGCTAAATATTCTCCAACACACGACTGACTCACTTGTTAAATGTTTAAAATTTGGATCCTGAATTTAGTTAAGGAGTTTCTGGACAAGGAATTGCCAAAGAAGATTTAAATAATCCTCGAGGAACTTCATAAAGCACGTGCTGTTATACTGTTATTTGTACTAATAAAGTCATTAGTTAGGTTAGCAGCGAAAAACACAACAGTAGATAGCATGGTACTGCATAATTTGGAATCAACATTGCGTTCGTAACATATGTTCATATTTATTTAGAACGCGGAAAGCCCCATTTAATATCTTCTTAGGCTCTAGTATGACGTAACTATATAAAGAAACTTCAGTTAAGCCTTGCATATGAAATAAGCGAGGAGAGAACAGCAGTCCGAAATCTTCAATATTTAAATTTTACTTTCTTCACTCATCAAACAAATGGCACGAATGTTTGTTTTACAACTACACAACCACTCAATTTTACAGAAATAATAAACGCGTAGTACTAATTTTGGACTAACTACAATAACTTTCAGGAGGCGCTTTGTTAAACGAAATGTATTAACTGTTCATTACAAATTTTATTTTATACTTGTTAAGTGTTTTCTGTTCCATTGCTACAATAATAAACCTAATAGCGTATTAATTTTTTTATCACTTCTCGCTTTACAAATGTTACGATAACGTAGTTTGATTCTTTTCGTAATTTCATCCAAATTGAATTTCACAAGCAACTTAGGTATTAATCACTTAACCAGTTTACAATATTTCTGTCTCTACAAATGCGTGTATTTATATCTATGTGTATGCTACAAAACGGCTTAGCTACAAACCGGATTTTGATATCGGGGTGGGGTACAGACAGATGCCTCATTTGTGCTTAACAAAAGACAAACAAAATATACCTGTAAATCAATGAAAAAGAACTAATAAGAAACTATTTGAAATCGTTCTAATCATCACTCAAACTTAGAAACATGGTATTTTATAACTATAAACGACATAAACTGTTGAAAGAAAGTATGGAAACAGTAAATAAAATGGTGGTAAAATGCAACTATTTTATTATCCACCTCCACACTGAATTAAAATGAAATGCGCAAGAGTACAGTCATGTGCTAATAACTTACACTCTGATTGTCACCTAGGCAATCAGGCATTCTCAGATCACTAAAGTTCCTAACAGAGCACTAACACACGAGTCCCAAGACAGAGCTGACTAGAAACTATGAAGAGGGTATGTTACTTTAGAAGCTACGAGGTAAAAAGCCCAAACTCTTCAAAGGTGACGCAAAATAGCTCAGAATATGCTTTTTTTACATGATGCTATATTTGTTATGAAATTTATTAAATCTTTATTATCTTGTACGTAAGTTAAGAAGGTAAAACGGCAACTAAACAACTTATCTGAATGGTGATATATACTAAAAATCAATCAAATGTTGAAAAACAAGGTGACCGCTTTTATGAATATAATAAAACACAAATACCTTGTCAATTTATTTCGTATTTTCTGTGATAATGTGTTTAACTAAAGATACATTGACCATTTAATTCGCATTACTCATTGTTTGTGACGCCTGTATGTGTATAACTTGTACGCTTTAAAATACTGTATATTAAAAGCTTAAAGGAATTGCTAATATGCCCATCTGTCTTATCTCTAAAACATACTTGAAAATGATAAGATCACTTATTTCTGTCTATTTTGTTCTGACCTCTCCTTTTCCAGTGACACAGCAGTAAAAATGCAAGCTTATAACGCTCAAAACCACGTTTCGATACTTGTTGTGGGCAGAGTACAGATAGCCCATTCTGTAGCTTTGTACTTAACAAACCAACAACTAAATGTAATGTTATATAGAAGAGCAGCTGCGCGTGCAAGCTATAACAAAACATTTGAAGGCGATTGCAATTCATTATACTTATTTTTTTTTCAGATTTAATAACAGAGCTAAAAACAGAGCTATCATGACAAATAGCTTTTGTAAATAGTGAGAGTTAACTTTAATTCTTTCATGTAATTAAAAACAGGATTACCCGGGTTTACCCAAACAAAAAAACACACTTTCACTTCAAGAAATCAATAGAAACACAATCTATTTGGCAATAACAATAGGGTAATTTCATCAATAATAATCCTAAGGGAACTGCTTTATTACACTAATCAAAGATTCACAGTAAGTGAATACAACAATGAGAAAAAAACAGTTCATCATATTCTTATATTATCTGTTCACTTTAAATTCCTAGTTCATTTCATTGTTGGCCTATAAAAATGTGTTCATTTTATATACTAACAGAAAAAATACCTGGTCGACCACCCCAAGTAACTATTTGTAGTATCTGATTCTAAATATAAATATGTGATAAGGGGGAAAAAACGGTATTTTTGAAATCAAATTTTGATTTGAAACTCATATATATATATATATTAAAAATATGAGAAGTGATAAAATCATGTAAGCACTATAATTTATCTGCAACAGTCTATACAATGAAATATTGTGAAGTACATTTGCATTGTTAAAACTGTAACGTAAATTTCTTTTGCAAACAGCGTCCTGCCAATATTTTGTAAATAACGTTTATATATATATACACATATATATATTTGAAGTTAACACTAAGAACTTAAATTTTGTATCAGAGCAAATTATTTTTACTTTTTAAATTTATGCAGAAGAGTTTTACACTAATATCTATATAATTTCACAGAATAAACTAATCAGTAAAGTTTTATGGATTCACAATGAAAATTCGATATGCTCAGAAAAATGATATGAAAACTAAGGAAAATATGTTATGATCTTGTGACGACTGTCTTACTTGTTTATTTTGATAATATTTCAAGTAATGTAATTTTAGACAAAAAAAGTATATTTTACATGAAATTGAAAGGAAACTTTGAGCACAGTTTCTATTACATATTAACCATGAGATCCGTGGAAAAGTAATTTATCCGTAATACCTCACCAGAGAATGAGTCTCTGCCTTCGTTAATTCTATTGGGTATGACGAAGATATGTTACACGTGACTGACTGCCATGCCTTGAAGCTCATGATACAAAGTAAATACTGCTTTTTTTACTAATCGTGTCTTAGCTCAATGAAACACTAAACTTTGACAAGATATATTCGAGATTATCGTTGCCATAGAAACCACCAACAGCTTTTATCAGTACTTAACTAGATCACACACTGTACGTAGCAGAAGAGTATGTTATTGTTTCAAGTAGATAAAGTGTACAGTGAAAGATTTGTCCGGAGGTCATAAAACAAAATATTCCAGTTTAACAATATTAGAAAGAATAAAAAAAACTTTTCAGAAAATATATAGCTTTAATCTATATAATGTATTCTAAAACGATGTTCATTCATATGTAAAATAACAAGATGAATATATCTTATTGCATGTTTAATGCGTTTGCTAAGGAAGCAATATAATCCTCTGATACAACATGTATATTTTTTTATTAAGAAATAAGAGAGTTTAAACTAGTTATACTTAAAAGGAGGTAGACAGATAAATTTAAAATATATTCTTAATGGTGATAGGTTATGAGATAAACTATTTGTACTTAACACAGATAACTACCATCCAGTATTATTAATCTTATATGAAATTACTATAAAATGTAATAGAAATACTTAAATATGAACATATGAATAATAGTGCATAGATTTGAAATTAAAATAAAACATTTTTGTACATGCAAAGAACACCGAATTCTTGAGTTGTATAGAAAAATTCACGTTTTAATGTTCTATCCTATGAACATTTTTTTCAAATATTATCTAATAATCATTCTTGTGGTTCGAATTAAATTTCAAGTAAAGTATACACGTTATAATCTGCAGTATGTAAAAATAATATTGTAAGAAAGCTTTCACACGAAGTTTGATTTTAAATATGTTCTACATTTCATTATACGTAAACACAACCTTGCTACAAAGTTTTCTCATAAAGAGATAATGTTATTTTTATGTTTAATTTACATCGAAAATAAGTACGTGTATTTTCTATTAGAATTTAAGATTTCAAATGCACGAACTAAATATTTTTTTTGTCATCAAATTACATATGGAAATATAGTGACTTGAAATCAACGTTTCCATTTTTCAATACAATACATGTTAATAAGTATTACTATTATAAACTTTGCAATGTTTCTTTCAAGAATAAATATTAAAAATAATTATTATTTAGACCGTCATAATATTTTCAATATTATCTCTAGTTTCCAAATTACTGTCAACTAGTTTCTAAAGAGAAAAGTAAGCTTTATCGCTTATGTCTTTTAGAATTATAATATTTAATTGTTCAATTAATATAGGTATCGAAGACGTATATATTCACTGCTACTAAACTTCTATTTTGCGCTTATGGTTAGGAACGATCCACATTCCCTAAATGATAGTTATCACGAAAGAATGCAATTTTTCGGAGTCTATAAAAATATTCGGTATATGCATTTGCAACAATTAAGTATGAGTGCTTTGTTGGCTTTACACTTTCAATGAATCAGCACATAAGTATTAAAACAATTAGTGTAATACATGATATTTAAAAATATACCAGCCACTCACATACACCAAACTAATATACTTTTCATATATGTATAACATATATGTTATCTTAACATATATGTATCATCTCCAGGCAGATGTTGTTTGTGTCGAGTGTAAATCCATTTTCAGAAATAATTTATACTTAAATCTAGTTTCAAAAGTTAAGCGAAGAGCGAGATTAATGCGTGTGTGTATGCGATTGGTGGAATTTTGAGGTTTTTTTTGTCATACATGAAAAAGAGGTTATCAAAAATTTAGATTAAAACAAAAAGTGATATTTTTTTATATTATGATAGTTTCATTACGTCACCGTATTTATTAACCTACAAGATTGACGGTAGCCAATTGTATTCGGTTGTGTTGTTTTGTTTGTTTGTTTGTTTTGAATATCGCGCGAAGCTACGCGACGAATATCTGCGCAAGCTATCCCTAATTCAGCAGTGTAACACTAGAAGAAAAGAAGATAGTCACCACCAACCACAGCCAACTCTTAGGCCACTCTTTTGCCAACGAATAGTGGGATTGGCTGTCTCATTATGTCACCCCCGTGGCTAAAACGGCAAGTATGTTTAGTGTGACGCAAAACTAAGCAATGATCTATTTGCGTTTTGTCCACCGTAGAAATCAAGATACAGATTTTAGTGTTATACGCTTGCAAAATCACTGTTGACGTATTGGGCACGGGTTTCTTACATTTTTCATATCACATACTAATAAACATAAACATTTGTAAAAACGATATATCTTGAATTTTGATGTGGGGAAAATGCGGAGCGCCCAGAAAAAGTCCTATTTCACAGGACAGACGCCGAATAATCTATTTGTTCTCTGCTTTAGATGTTAAGTAATATGTGTGACCGGCTGATTATTTGTTTTGCTGTTCGCAGAAGAGACTGTACTGTGAGATGCGGCCCGGCATGGCCAAGCGCGTAAGGCGTGCGACTCATAATCCGAGGGTCGCAGATTCGCGCCCGAGTCGCGCTAAACATGCTTGCCCTCCCAGCCGTGGGGGCGTATAATGTGACGGTCAATCCCACTATTCGTTGGTAAAAGAGTAGCCCAAGAATTGGCGGTGGGTGGTGATGACTAGCTGCCTTCCCTCTAGTCTTACACTGCTAAATTAGGGACGGCTAGCACAGATAGCCCTCTAATAGCTTTGTGCGAAACTCAAAAACAAACAAACAAAAACAAGCTGAAAATTCTTACTCCTTCTATAATTGTTTAAACAGAACCAGAAGATGGTCGAAAGAGATATGAGAGAGATGGCACAGGTTTTCACTCGAAATGATCTATTGCCGGACTGGTATGGTAAAAGTTACACAATCCACTCAACAAAGAGTCTAAATACATAAAAACTATGTTATTAACATGAATTCCTTTTTTTTTCAGGTACGTGTTGATTTCTTTTAGCCGAAGCTTTTATAGTTTGCTGGCGGATTATGGAGGACATGTTATAATTGGCTGGTTTATCCCTGTTTTTCATTGGTAGAGAGACTTACCGGAGATTCAACCAAGCCACAAGTAGCTCATTTCTAATCCGGAATATCTGTATAGTGAATGCTTATTGTTTTATTGTAAAATATTTCTTTAATTTTTCTTGTTCTCCAAAATTTTCCGTTTTATCCCCGTCGAGGTCCGGCATGGCCAAGCGTGTTAAGGCGTGCGACTCGTAATCTGAGGGTCGAGGGTTCGCATCTCCGTCGCGCCAAACATGCTCGCCCTTTCAGCCGTGGGGGCGTTATAATGTGACGGTCAATCCCACTATTCGTTGGTAAAAGAATAGCCCAAGAGTTGGCGGTGGGTGGTGATGACTAGCTGCCTTCCCTTTAGTCTTACACTGCTAAATTAGGGACAGTTAGCACATATAGCCCTCGAGTAGCTTTGTGCGAAATTCAAAAAACAAACAAACATTTATCCCCGTCTATTTTGTGGACAGTTGATACGTATCTCAGCAATTTTGTGTTTTCATGAGTCTCTTTCCCTCTTTATGTTTTTTTATACTTATTGTGAGTTTTTCTTACCGTTTTTCCAGTCCCACGCTGGGACAACAGTAAATCTACGGAATTACAATGCTTGAATCAGGGGTTCGATTTTCCTCGGTGGACACACCGAATAGCTCGATGTGGTTTTTGCTATAAAAAAATAATACAACCACACTCTCGTCTATCCAATGTATGTTTCACGAAATTTTATTAATGACGCTTTTGTGTTTCTCATTGGTAAGTTTCTGTTTATTTTTCGCCAAGATGGATCTTAATGTCTGTAGGATTAACACAGTCTACGTTGAATTTGTTGGATGAGTGTTTGACTTTTACACTGAAATTTTACAGATAGAGAGAGTACACGATAGTAATGGTAATGTTTTATTTATCTTTTCGTTCTGTTGTGATCTGCTTTTGATGAAGGAGGAGGTATAACTGTTCTGTAGCTCGTCTTCTGTTACTTTAATGAAGAATGATGCCTTCAGTCTGTACAGTGGAATACGTTAGCAGAGGTGGCTAAATATTAGACATAATATTTGTATTTAATAGAAGAATTGTGCTTTCAATGACGTAAGTATATTTGTCACGAACGTGTTCTGACTTTGGTGCTTTCAGTATTAGCCTTTCTGAAGGATTAAAGCAACTAAACAACTACGTATAACCTTAATGAATACATAAAAGAAGCGTGAACTAGGCTTAACATCTTCCAAAAACTATTTTGAAACCTCAAATTTTCCAATAACGAATATAATATTTAGCAAATTGTTCTGACGGATGTGGTTGAAGAAGAACAAACGGTCCCTCATGTGGTAAGAGCAGGCTAACGTAATGTTCTTACTCTTCCTTCAAACCAAATTACTATCACATTCAGTTTGTTTTGTTTAATTTAATTTCTGGATAACCCTGGTTTGAAACGAAAAACTGCCTCGACGACCACCACACACACACACACTGATCTAATGACAGAAAAGGAAGATTTTCTAAACGTCGTCCTCCACACGTTTCTAGAACACGCAGTTGCCATCCATTCATATTAATATCATCATCAATACTCAGCCTAAACAAGCTAATGAAATTTTAATTTTGTCTTTAACAATGTTTTTGAGTCAAAATATATTTTTTAAAACTTCATATCGGAAACTGACTGGAGAGTCCTTGAAACATATATATTAGAAACTTGTAGGACAAACCTACTTCAAAGCAGTGTTTAAATTATAAGCCGATGTAACAAACCTAAATCTTGGAATTCCAGGCGATTTTCCCCAATATTTACAAAATGATAAAAGCCAGCATCAGTATAAACTTCGGTCCAGGAACAAAGATGTTTTACCATCTCTCACCATAACACCACATGATATTGGTATTCTGTTGGTGAAGGTGTTGCTATCAACTATTATTTCATGCGTTTTATTTGAAAATATCTTCTGAGATTTATTTTTCTATACTTTCTCAACTTCTCATGCGTGTAATTATCACAAACAGCTGCCATAAAAGTACTATAAATGAATTCGAGAACAGTTATTATCATAAAAAGCCCTCGAATGTATTACGATCTTGCACTTCTGCACAAATCATTCAAAGGAAAATATTTAATAATAACAGGTATATTAGGTTTGGATCGCAAACGATAAGAACCAGCTTACTGAATACCCATGTTAATATTATCTCCAAAATACTCTGTATCTCTTCCATTATTGGTCTGCCAAAAAACAAAGTGACTTGAGATCAGGGCTAGTAAACTACTCGGACTCAGAATTGTTTTTTACTTGTAAGCTTTTTCATTTACGTTTCAATGTTACGTACTGTTCATTCATTACTTCCTACAGATAGAATTATTATTATTTAATCTTTTTACCCGTCATAAAATAACATGATGATCATACTTATGCAAGAAATGTTTTATAAGTTAAATATATGGGCGGTACTTATACCTTCTGTAAGCCGAACAGTGACCAAAAGTACTTGGCTCATCTCAATCCCGGGATCAGTTTTCGTTTATTGGCCTTTCTTACTCAAGATTATACTTTGCCCTTTCTCTGTATTATTTTAACCTGGAAACAGATGATGTTAGTACTTATGTTTCCCTTAGATCTATGTCTAAAGGTGTCCATTTCATGTTTATATCTAAGTGTATTCATCTTTCACAAATGTGACACAAAATCAACATGATACAAGGAGTTATTCAGAAAATGCATGTTTTACATGTTACTAAAATGCACGAATATACTAATGAGTAACAAACTGTTTCTCTATCTCCTTGAAACATAGTACATATATTTTGGATATTTCTAATAAAAGACAATAGATATAACTGCACTACACGAAGCATGTCAAGAAAATGTTATACTTAGAACATGAACTTCCAAACGTTATCAGAAGTCTATTTCGTATTTCTGTAGACTTTGATAGTGTTTTAATGATGGTGACGAGATTTTGAAAATAAGTATACATTGTAACCGAGAATGAACATGCTGCTAAAACTAGAAATAATTATATGAATTACGTTCTATCCAATAGATGTAGCAGAACAGATATATTGTACTCAATAGCATTTAGCTTGAATTGTGCGTGAATGGAAGAGATCAAGAGGTAAAAAGAGTAATTAATACCATTACTTCAGTTTTTCATAATGTTGACTGTTTGAAATCACTCTCAGTACCTAGTGAACAGATATATATTATCAACTGAGACAACATTATATAGTGAATGTACTACAAAACACATTAGTATTTAGAGCGCCAGTACAGGCCCAAAAGGAGCCATTCCAGTGGGGATCCACAAGTAATACGGATTAAAGGATGATAATGTCCAATGTGTGGGAAGAACATTTTGTGACATTCACCGTCACGGGCATGTTAAAGTTGTTTCTTGTGTCTGTTGATAAGAGAAGATAGTAGTATAAAGTGCTACCAAGAAACATAATATTTTGTAAATTCCCGTAGGGGTATAGTCACCAGATGACTTTATAGTCTATACTTGGCCCGTTAGAGGGAGTTTCTTTAAAGACCCTCATAGGTTTTTGACAATAAAATGAGTTGATTACATTGTATACATTATAATCGAGAATTATGTAATTTGATTAAAATATTGATTTAATTTTGACTACGACATAAACCTATATCGTCAAATATGGTTATCCATGAAATAATTTAACTTGCAATTTTATCTATGTAGTTGCCAAAGTAGTTAAGATAATATATATATATAAGATATTCGGTCTCTGTAAGTTCTAGACAAAACACTTGATGCTAATTAAAGTGAATAATTTTGAGACTGTGAAAACAAACACAATAACAGCAGTTAATGAAATATTTTATGGAAAAATTTCTTAAAACGTAGACCAACCTAACTAAAGAAAACAGGTATGTAACGCATTTTTTATACTATATCAGAAATAATATATGTTGAGATAACGTGGATTATAAATGTACAGAACTGTTTATTTTTCATAAAACTGATGAAATCACAAATGTATCTTCAAATAATCAAATCTCTTACATAAGCTACGCAAGAAATGCAGCATCTCCCATTTTAACTTTATTAAATACACTCTCTATGCGGAGGAGGCATTCCATATTTTACGAGATTGTATGTTTTTCTTCTAACACAACGATTTAAGATAATTCAGTTTTCTCTCAGTTACAAAAAGAAGCGAAAAATCCAATTACGCCTTCCTCATAAACCACGCTCTCATAATAATGCGTAGAAATACTTATCTGTAAGTGACACATAAGTCATAGTAGGGAAGAGGGTTTTATGTATTATCGACTTTATTGCAGTTTGACTGTTTCTGTAGTGTTCTTTATGGTTTGTTCGGATAACTATGTTAGTTTATCTGGAAGGAGATTTCTCTCGTACTTAAGTTACCTTTAGAGAAAATATTCAAACTGCATATATAGAACCATATGTTACTAAAGACAATGTACCACATTTTATATTTAGTATCGTACAGTTACGACAGAAAGTGTTTGTACCCCTGCGTCTTGAGTAGTTTTTTGCTCATAACATAAAAGGTATCATGATTAGACTAATAGACGAATAATATATTATAAATATTATACTAACACACATCTACATAAAATTTTATGTAAATTAAACGAAAAATAAACTGTTTATAAACAAATAACCAAAAATAGGAGGAGCAGAAAGTGTTCGTACAGTTCAGAACGTGTGAAAAAAACTGATATTTCCTTAAAAATTTTGTTTAGTTTGGCAAATAAACTACATTATACCATTCCATAACTTGACATTGGGCTCATAATTATTGGAATTTAGCCAACAAAATATTTACTTCCGGCAATTTAGCGCCGTCTCCGTCATTATCTGCTTGGTCATCATAGCCAACAGGAAACAACTGTCCAGTGATTTAAAAAACCGAATTATTGTAAAATACAAGTCTCGTGTGTCTCTTTCCGGTATTGCTACACAACGTAATGTGCCAAAAGCTATTGTTCAAAGCATAATTACCAAGTTTAAGCCTACAGGATCAACTGCTAACCTCCCTCGTTCCGGACGCCCCACCAAAATTCCAGAGAGAACCAAGAGGAAGATACTCAGAGAAGTTAGTAGGAACCCTCGTTTAACACGTAATGACATACAGAAACTGGTAAGGGAAACTGGGGTTGAAGTAAGCACCTCTACAGTTACGAACATGTTACGCTCTTCTGGGTTCAAAACATGCCGTCCTCGTAGAACTCCATATTTAAAGCCTGTTCATTTAGAAGCACGATTGACGTATGCAAGAAAGCATGTAGATAAACCCTTTACCTATTTGAAGAGTATTCTTTGGTCAGACGAGACTAAAATCGAGCTTTTCGGTCACAATGATGTTCGCAATATTTTCCGTAAGAAGGGGGGAACGAAATCTTCCCTTCTTTAACGCCGTCCCTACAGTTAAACACAGAGGTGGCTTGATCATGCTATGGGGTTTCTTCAGCTCTTCTGGTGTAGGCAGTTTTCACCACGTCAACGGAATCATGAAAAAAAGAAGAGTACGTTGATAAATTAGGCACTTATATCAAGAATGATGCTCGGAACTTGTGGCTTGAGCGTCGTTAGATCTTCCAGCACGACAATGACCCTAAGCACACATCGAAATATGTGCAATCCTGGTTGCAGAAGAATCATATAAGCGTTCTGGAGTGGCCATTGCTGTCACCCGATCTCAACCCAATTGAAAATGTTTGGCATGGTTTCATCAGCATCATCCGAAAAACTTGCAAGAGTTGGAGGCCTTCTGTAAAGAAGAATGGAAGAAAATACCAGTCGAGTACTGTTAAACGATCATGGAGGGCTATGAGGAGAAATTTCGCCAAGTAATTCACCTGAAAGGCTACACAACTGACCATTAAAGTAGACGCACGAACACTTTCTGCCTCTCCTATGTTTGGTTATTTGTTTATAAACAGTTTATTTGTCGTTAAATTTACATAAAAATGTATATAGATGTGTGTTAGTATAACATCTATAATATACTGAACTTTCATTATCCTAATTTAACTTTTTTAAGTTATGGGGAAAAAACTACTCACGACGCAGGGGTACGAACACTTTCTGTCGTAACTGTAATTCTCAGTTGAATTTAATTTGTCGCTGTTACTAAAGCACTCTAAATGTCTGTTTCATTCTTACGTTTCCTTACATTTTATTTAATATCAAAGTTATAACATTATTTACATTCTAAAAAAAATACGTAATGTAAACTTAAATCCACAATACAATAGTTGTCTAAATGAAAACGTACGAACTACAAGTTTTGAAAATGTTTCTTAGCATATAAACCTGTTCAATATATTATGTCCAAAGACATAAATACCGCAAATGAATGACCAAACTAACTCATATAAATAATAAATAACCCATATTACACATTTATAATTTGCAATATTTTGTAATTTTTTCTTCATAACCTTTTGGTGCAAATAATTATATTGTTTCATACACTATCACTCCCTTGGTTCACTGATTACCTACTGATATTAAATATGTAGAGAAGTATAGTCAGTCGATCAAACATGTGATACAAGTTATAGCTCGAAAAAGTAAGGAGTGTACTCATAACATATTCCAGGAACGTTGACTCTTAAGAAAAGTTGCCTCAGATGTTTGATAAGTGAGGTATTTCTGTATATACACATACTTTACATTCTAATTTTATGATAGCATAGATGTTTTATCTGCACGTGTTGAACGTCTGTTCATAGGTTTAGTTGATTTTGGACAGAGTAAACACTTATATTCGTATTTTGATATCTAAAAATAATATATTCAAAGATTGTATCCGGACTTCGTATAATCCAAACTTAACTACTAGTTTTATACAGAAGATAATCTCCCTTTTTTTATATTATTTCACAAATTATATAATCTATAGGTTATCACTAAGCAGTGTTGTTGATCAAGTACTGACTAGTTTAAACTGGTTTTAGTGACTTTCATGAGCTCCTTATGAACATTTCTTCGTCACGTAGACATTACAAATTCATTCATTTGTTTGTTTTAATTTATGTAAATATGTTATAAATCATTGTGATAATATACAATGTAGAAACATATATACTTCAGGCGAATGTATAACAGTAATATTATCTGAAGGAGAAGAAGTACTTTGTGAAAGTCGCAAAAAAAGACACAAAAAACATTAATAACACATCAGCACAACAATGCGCATATAATTAAAGATTTATGAAAACATTTTAAAAAAACGACTAGTTTCGACAGGCAAAGCATGTCATTCTAAACACAGATATTTTGGAAAAGGGGTACTTGTTCCTGTTAAACATTTTTATATATTTTGCATAAAAATCCAGGATTAATATTTCTGAACAAAGGATTTCTGTTTGACATTAAAATAAAATAATACAGTTTCTAAATTAAATTAAAAACGATCAATTCCGATTCAATGTAGGAGTCTCATATTCTTTAAATTGCATTTATTAATATAATTCCTGTTTGTTGACAAAAAGATTTATGGTGACTAATCATAAAGATGTAAGCTATTATTTAAGATTAGAAAAACATATTTATTTATTGTACAAAATATTTGAACTTCAAATTTTCAAAATACAAATACTAGGCTAAAATTGAAGTAAAATTTAATTTCGCCTTCCATAAAAATAGATTTTGAATGTTATAAATTAAATGGCAGTAACGTTACTAAAAAATACACAAATGTACCCATACCCATGGCTCGAGCAGCATGGGGATGGCATGTTATTGTATGCAGGCCATTCGTTATACAGATCGCTGACATGTTTGTTTATTTGTTTTTTGGAATTTCGCACAAAGCTACTCGAGGGCTATCTGTGCTAGCCGTCCCTAATTTAGCAGTGTAAGACTAGAGGGAAGGCAGCTAGTCATCACCACCCACCGCCAACTCTTGGGCTACTCTTTTACCAACGAATAGTGGGATTGACCGTCACATTATACGCCCCCACGGCTGGGAGGGCGAGCATGTTTAGCGCGACTCGGGCGCGAACCCGCGACCCTCGAATTACGAGTCGCACGACTGACATGTACATAAACTGTTTTCTTTTCATATTTCTTTGTTATTTTAGCAGTATTTGAATTAAAAGTATTAACTAACATATGATAAATTCATAAAATGCCCAACGTAATGTATTATTACTTACTTTTATCATTCAGTATTGTATAAATAACATAAAGTTAATAGACTCAAACAAAATGTGCAAAAATATAAGCAAGTGTTCCAGCGAATTTATTCTACTAGCTCTCTAAAAGATAATTTTTTATATAACTACAACACTAACAGAAAATAAAAGTTACTTGTGACTGAAGCTCTATCTTCCATTCCAAACTCCAAACCTGGTATAAATGTTAACAATAATCCTGAAAATGCACACGCACCTTACTGTTTAAATGTGTATGTTTGCGCATTTCATTTTAACAGTGGTAAACAAAAAATCGAACATAAATATACTTTAGAAAACACTTTGAACAAGAACATATTAAAAGCTTATCAATGTTTTTGAAAATGTCTAACGTTAGATCGCAGAATGACACTATAAGCGTATTTATTAACCGTGTTAATTATAGTGAAGTTTAATATTAACCAAACTGCACCAAAAAACGTACACAAGTGGCAGTGTTAATGTTTCTATGTGTCGAATGTAGTACTACTTAGAAAAGGCTTAACTTATGTTAGGCCTAAAAAAATGTGGATTTAAATATTTCGGTGTCTACAAACAGAATTTTGTTGTTGTTATATCATTCTACGAAATCCTGTATTTGAAACCGTACTACTGCAATAAAAATTTGGCCGCAAATGTTTTGCAAGTTTCTGTTAGTTTTCAACTATTTATCACAACTGCTTCCAATATTGTTTTGGTTCTACTCAAATAGACTGTGAGTTGATTATCTAGATTCATTTTCAACAAACAACAATATCAAGCTTTTCTGCGTTTGAGTGAAAAAGTTATTTTTTAACCTTTCATTGTAGTACAACGTACTTTAAACCGATATAATCCTATTTCAACATAATATATGTATGTAAATAAACTTACAGGATATTAAAAAGGACTGTTAAGACAAGAAAAAGTAATGGAACTGTGAGAGACCATCGTCATTATACAGTAGACGGTCTATAGAAGCATACAGAGAAGAAGGGTATCTTTATACATTTAATGTCTTACGAAGGAATCTTTCGCAATGGAAAGTTAAATGCTGAGTCGTTGTCAAGATGCACGGCCGTCTGATAGAGCAAGACCGACGCGAAGATATGATGAAGCTCCATAACCGTTTTAATATAACGCACTCAACATCTGTAGTTAACGTTTATATTAAATATAGAAAAAACGATCACATCAACCAACTTACTAAATAAAACCAAAAATATTGTTTCATATTGTTTTTGTACTTTCAAAACATTTATTAGCACATATATCAAAGACAGGGATCTTGATAGATGTTAAAAAGTTTCATTAAATCTATATTATCAAATTAATTATCAAATTACTAGGAAATGAATGTTTAAAGCTCACAGTGTTTTGTAGATCTGTGTTTCGTTTACTTCACACAACGAATATTCACAGAATGTTGGTTTCGCTAATCTTCGTTTTCTCGTTCACTATCAACAAATAACTGAGAGCACTATCATCCAATCAATAAAGATTCATGAAACCCAGGAAGTTCTAATTGGTATATATTAGCTACTATCATTTATCAACGGGCAGCTGGTTAAGGCACTCGACTCGTAATCTGATGGTTGCGGGTTCGAATCCCCGTCACACCAAAGTCGCCCTTTCAGCTCTGGAAGTGTTATAATGTGACGCCCAAGAGATGGTAGTGGGTAGTTTGACTAGCTGCCTTCCATCTAGTCTTACACTGCTACATTAGGAACTGGTGGTGCAAATAGTCCTCGTGTAGCTTTGCGCGAAATTCAAAAACAAACACTTAAAAAGAGTCCTAGTAATTTATACTAATATACTAAAATTAACTAATGATTTATAGTTACTGTATCTTTCGGTGAAAATTCACATGTTGTGCATTTAACCTACTAACAAGTGATGGCAGTGGATTGATCTATGTATCAATCCAAGAATATTGACACATCTATGTTAAATAGATATCGATTTCCTATTTCCCACTTTCTATCTTTTATAATAGCTTTTATCTTTTAATAACAAAATGTATTTGTGTAAAACATACTTGCTCACAAATGAGGTAATTAAAAGAATGGGTTGGTCGTTTCATCATCATTATTACACTAAAAAGCAAATTGAACATTTTACCTCCATGTAGACATTTCAATTAATTATAATACACATTACTTGTTAATGCCATGTGTTGTTTGCCAGTGTTGAATAATCCTATTTGAATTAATATACATGTATCAAATTACACCATATCAGCCATCAATGTACTGGGTTTTTGTCATCAATGTAAGGAAAAATAATTCATGCAACTTTGCTGACTTAACATCTTACTAGATATGAAAACCATTTTTAGTTGTTTGAAGCTCGTATCTTTAAGGTTGTCAGTGAAATATATTTAGTTTTGATTTAGTGTTAAGGAACCGTGTGACGTTACACGAAGGTGTAATTTATAGCAGTAACATGTTATTTCCACACGCAATCACACCTAACTAAAAAAAGAGAAAGTTGAATAATCTAAGTCTGATTACACACTTCAAAGTTTTCGTACGTTTCGTAAAGATATACAACATATAGGGATGTATCGTAAAAAGGAAAACGAAAATCAAAATTTGTATAAATCTATAGAAATGAATCACAATCTTCAAAACATTTGAAATGTGCGACTGAGTAATTTTAGATTCTTCGAGTATGTTTATTTGTATGAACAATAGGTTTATCAAAAGTTAATTTTTGGTTGTTATTTAAAATTGGTAATGGAAAATATTTTCGGCCGTTTTTAAAGTTTTAAAAATACAGGTCTACGATGATGAGAATTTTGTGCGATGTAAATATAAGATGTAATAGCTCCTATATTAGAAAATAATTATGACAAATTAATGCACATTTGAAGAATTTTATCTTGGTGTAAATCTTCGAATTACCTTCCAGCAAAAAGTATATTTTGTTGTTAAGCGAAAAGCTACTCATTATCCTACGAACTGAACTCCGACATTTAACATTATAAGTCTTCAGCCTTGAAGATGAGCCACTGGGGGGCTTAATATAACTTATCCTGTTGCATCTAAGAATAATATTTTTTGCTATAATTAGACTAACACTTTCCTATAAAAGTACATATAATATTAAATTGTATCGTAAGATATTAATTACTACACAATATTTATGAACGTTTTTCCAGACTTTGTTTTATTAATATTACAACTGTATATTAATTACAAAAGGCGTAGCCTGATATAAGTTAAGGATATATTTGATTATTTCCTATTAAAGTTACAAATACTTCGCGTTTTGATAGAAAAAATACTTACAGGAAATTAACTAAATTTCTAAGGATCGTGGCCTAATGTATAACGTACTGTCTGTTTGAGGGTCGCGGGATCGAGACCTTGTAATACCAAATGTTTGATGAGTTGTAAGAGTGACAGTTAATCCTACTATTCGGTTAAGAGTAGCCATTTGAGATGACTGCTGCAAACTAACTCGTTCTTTTTCGGAATCACATTTTAAAATTAGGAACGACTGTGGATCAGCCGTGAAGATTTCCGATATTTCCGTTTAGCCAAATATTAAGAACAGTATTATTCAGATGTTATTTTGGATAGTTTATTAAACATAAATTATTTATTGGTTCAAGATATATTATTATTTTTAAGGAAAGCTCTACTGACTTTATTCTCCTCAAATATATTTATAGATGATTAATGTTGCTGCATGCAACTAATGGGAAAGGCTATGAGCCTCCACACAGGTATGGATAGAAAATGAGGTCAACCTTCTTCCAGTAAAAAGTGCATTCCAGAAGAAAAACACCCAGGAATGTTTTATTTGAAAAGAAACACAACAGATAGGAAAGTATCTTCAAAAATCAAACACAGAATGATGACTAAATTCGTAAACTTTACT
The DNA here is from genome assembly GCF_004210375.1 of Tachypleus tridentatus. Taxonomy (NCBI): domain Eukaryota; kingdom Metazoa; phylum Arthropoda; class Merostomata; order Xiphosura; family Limulidae; genus Tachypleus; species Tachypleus tridentatus. The sequence continues at coordinate 85,010,568 of NC_134835.1, forward strand.
CATGCTCAAGGAAATTACTGATTTTTTAAAGACTTGTATAAACAGAGGACAGAGTAAATATGAGACCATTTATAGCATTAGATTTTAAGGAAAATTTGTACAACAGCATTACATACAAAATGTCATGACTACAGTCTCACAAACGGAATACCACAAGAATGGAAATCTTTGTTTTATGAACATGTGGATAAAGGAGTAAGTGATGGAAAAATAACTCTCCAAGATTTATTTCAAGATTAATAGACGAAATCAAGAGCCGTATATACGAACAAAAAGAATCCCGCTGACTGTATAATATTGTTTGTTAGTCTTAGGTCAGTACTATCAGTCTATAATTTAGATCACGACGAGTCTGTTATATATAATAAAGCTTTTATTACCCACTTTATTAAATAAAGTGAGTACTTCAATACACTACATTTGCGCTTCATGAATATTATTATCGTTATAGAAACTAAAAATTATTTTACTGTGTTGTTTTTTAGAGGTTTACTTACATTTAGAAAATAACATATCTTCTTGTCACATAAAATGGTAAAAGTTTGTGAACTCTACTAAACTTACAAAACATAAATCTGCTTATTTTACACAAATCCTTCCCCTTCTGGCTGTCTTTTATTTTCTCAAACTTTAAAGTAGGTTTATACTTTGCAAGATTGTTATCAGGAAGCTTAGTGCATATAAATATATCGACTTTTGACTTCCATTAGAACAGAAAATCAAAGCGCTGTATAGAAAATATAGTTGTCTTCAAACTTTGTTTGATCCGAAATTTGTATGCATGTATTAAGTGAGTAGCACTTGTATACAAGACATATGAAAAGGTTCTTAAGGAAAATATACCGTATTGCTTGATGTGTCTGAAAGGAAGTTTCCCATAAGCTAGTTTAAAATAATCCTGGTATTAGTGTTCCAAAATAACACAGATGGAGACTGAAGACTTACTAAACACAAGTTTGTTTGTTTTTCTTGTTAATTTCTATACGAGTCTTCTGTACCGAAATAAGCATTACGAATTCATATCTACAGATAGTAAGTTGTAAGAGGTAGTCTGAACGTGGCCATAAAGTCAGTTAATCTTCCTGGTTTACAAGAAACATAACTGAACACCGCTCAGTGAATTAATTCCACGACGGTGCACTTGTTTTACGACGGCGAGGAAGAGAAGGTTGAGACAACAGCTTAGAATAGTAACATTGACTGCAGACTCTCTTCCTTAGGTTCGGTTGAATAATTAATCAAAAATATTTAAACGGATGAAATATCTTTTATATCAAGTGAACAGTAATGTCTATTTTATCGAAAAAGGTTTTTTTTGAGGGGTAAGCGGTTAAAATTCTATATCTATTTTCAGTCATGCCTTTCAACTATCGCGACCTGTGAACAAAACGACTTTAATTGTTAATTATACAAATAAGAATGAGAAAATCAGACAGACAGGTGAACAGAAATATAGAGATAATATGTTTATTTGGTGGGATATTTCTATCATAAAAATGTATGGTTATGATTGTGTTATATTTTGTGTTGTATTTGTGTGATGGACTACATTTGACATATTGTGAAGACGTTTTGTTGATATAGATTGTTAAAGGGAATTATGAAACTTTCGTCTTTTTGCTCATAAGTATTTGTGTAATGGCTCACTTCTGACATACAGTGACAATTACGGAATATATCGAAAAATCTCAGTTTTCTTATTGTGTTTCTTTGTTAGATAATCAGTAAAATAACTCACTAACTTGCTGCTGGTTCGAATTCCGTCACACTAAATATACTCGCTCTTTCAGCCGTGAGGGCGTTATAATGTTACGGTTTATCCTACTACTTGTTGGTAAAAGAGTAGCCCAAGAGTTGGCGGTGGGTGATGATAACTAGTTGCCTTTTCCCTCGTCTTACACTGCTAAATTGGGGACGGATAGCGCGGATATCCCTCATGCTCGAAATTCAAAAACCAAACCCTTCTAACAATTTGACATGATTTCTGACATGAGAGGAAGAGATCATGGAGGATTACACAGGAATTGACTGGCTTCTTTTTCAGTTAGAAATGTTTACTGTTGACAAATTTTAACAAAGACTGAAATCGTAAACGCCAATATGCACCAGTTTTAGAATGTTTTAAAGATATTTTGTAACACCTTATTTCCACTGAGACATTCTGGGAAATAGATTAGAAATATCAAGATTTTTACATTAAATTTATTTTTCAGCAAACTATTTCAGACACGTGATTAAACCTTACGATGATATAGACACAGAAAATGTTTTTTATTTGAAATTACTTATTTAGTGACTCATTTTCAAGTCAAACAAACAACAACGTTGAGCTGTTATGAATAGCAAGACTAGAACTATCCAGTTTTGTCTTCTACTAAAAAATTAGTTTCATTTCATTGCTATTGGGGTTCAGTGAATATTTTATACTAGTTCAAACAGAGAAGTACTTCCCCTAGTAGCTTAATTCTAAGTCAGCGAGTTTTTTACAATGCTAAAATGTAGAGTTTCTATACCCGTGCTGGGCAAAGCAAAGACAGCCCATTGTGTACCTTTGTGTTTAACAAATCATCAACTCCAAACACTGAATAATTAATTCTTGTGATCCATATTTATATTTCTTAACTGGGTGACTTCAAACACATGTGGAGCAGAAACATGTAGTTTCTGGATTTTCACTGATATACCTTTAGATGTATATTGTCGAACGAGTTCCTCATCCATATTTTATTGTTGGTTCATACTTTTGTTTCTTGGTGCTTAGAAGAATACACATACTTTGTTATCATTATATCTTATTTCTTATTAGATTAGGTGAATATATTAGGTCCATGGGACTTCGATATTGTAAGATACCTATTCTGTAGTAACATTTTACCAGAATATAAAAAATATGGAGTCCGATAAAACATACTGATTTTTAGATACTTACACTAACTCCTAAATACAACTTTTACAACATTTAGCATTTGAAAGATAGGACAACTTGGGGAAACTACTGAAGTCGTTCTTCCCTTAAGAAACGCATAAAGTTTAGAAGCAAAGTGGAACAGTCAAGGAATTGTCTCTTCAGTAAATAACAAACAAATCATTTCAGATATTTAAAATATTAACCACTTCTTTGTGGCAGAGAACGGGAGAAGCACCTGTAAAAACACGCGTGACTATTGGCATATAATGTACTTATGAGCAGATCTATATTCATAAAATTAATGTATCTTCTTACGTAATTGAGCTATACATTAACTAACGGAGACACATAATTTTAGAATGATACTACATTGTCTTGCTTTTTGTGATTTACTTGAGTTAAGAATTCAGTAACTCTTAATAATTAATTAAGCATTCGAGTACTTTTGAAATCCATTTTCTGTTTAGCATCTTAGTCACTTTTAACATACTCAGACTGTATTAAAAACAATTTTTCAGCACATTATAGTTTTTAATAAATTTAAAATGACAGAAAAATAGTTCAGAAGAGCACAATAGCTATAATGAAGCTTTAAACTAAGTTGAGTTTCAAATAATGTCGAAAATAAGATAATTCTTCTTGTACAGGGTGATTACAGTTTAATACAGAATAATAAAACACTTCAGCATGTTCCCCACCTAGGAACTGGACCATTTTTGTCTCATTAACAGCTTGTTATTTACATGGTATAGAACCCACAATATGTTTTGTTTAAATTCAGACCATTAATCTAGGAGTATGTCCTATAATTTAAGCAATGTATTATTGCTAATAGCAAAACAAATAGTATTTTACATTGTACTTACAGAAATATTGTATATAAATCTAAAGCGGCTATAATATCATTGTACAAATAATTGATTAGGATGTATTTGGAGCATTGTTTAGATTTGGGTGACTTACCTTAAGAAAGACACTGAATTATTAGAAAGAAGTCAGAAGAAGTATGCTAGAATGATACTCGGGATGGAAAGGGTGTCATACGAGAAATGATTAAGATCTCTGAAATTACTTTATCTTGAAAAAAGAAGATTTTTAAGGGACTTGATAGTTTGGATATATTACATTTTAATGGTTAGAATTATAGAAAACAAGTATAAGTTTGGGCAGGGTATGAGTCATCTTCAGCTGAGATATTTCTTATTTCTTGATGTAGAATATTGTTTTCTGTAAAAGCAAAATTCAAGATTATTTTAAATTTTAGTTTAGTAGATGTAACACGTTCAGACAGTCGAAATCTTGTGCACATCTCTACTGTGAAATGGTCTGTTTTGAACAAGAAGTGACACAGTTGGTTTGCGATTCCTGCCAAGTTTCTCTACTTGACTGCTATACCTCCCCCGTTTCCAATCCACTGCCCTTGTCTTACAACAGTTTTCATGGAGAATGAATGCTATAGAAATCCTCGCAGATATTTTGTTCATTTTCAGAAAATCTCTATGTATTTTCCACGTTTTCCAAGAGAAATAAAAACGAAGTAGTACATTTTCCATAAAGTAACTTGTGAAACCTTTAAAGTAAGACATTTAAAATACATTACAAGAATAGTAAAAACAAAGCCTGTTATGGGCTGAGTGTTCACTTTTATTTGTAAACTTTAACCGGATCTGTTGGGCTTTCACTAAGAGCAGAGCTGCTTATACAAGTGGCCTCTCAAAATATTAGTCAAGTTCTATAGCTACATACTTTTTACTTTAAATCGTAATGGATGGGATGGTCTGGAAGAATCAATAGGTCCCTTGCTGTCTCTAAATTATATGCGTGTATAATTGTTAATAAGTTTCATAGTAATTCAAATACATCTCGTAAATGCTCCATCTGATTGAAATCTGAGATTATACTAAGTAACAAAAATGTTTTTGACTTTGGTCACTCTCATGCTCTTCGAACAGTTTTTGGACAATTATATCAATTTAGAATAATGCATAACTGGCCGCCAAAGTGAGAACATTTAGATAGCAGTGTTCAGTAAAATACATACTGGATGTAATATGCCATTTTAAAGAACAAAACACTTTACTCTTCCACGAAAAAGTTTATTATACGATTACACCACTTAAGCATTTGGTTTTCTGTATATGTATATTCTATTGTTAGTACAGAAAAAGCGAGACACGAATCATCAGATTAAATCATTTATTGCTAACGGTTGGTGCTTTGATCTTATCCCTGAGATAAACGGTATTTAGTCTGTTTATCTGTCTCATGACAACTTTTTAATGTGTTTTTTTTTCATATCGTACAATTTATGGTGGCCGAATCCTGTATACTTTAGAAGACACTGGTCAATTTGTTACAGTCTGATGTTTGTTGCTAATTAAAAGCGTGTCTTTTTCCTCGTGTCACTAAAGCTTTTTCTTCAATGGCAGCTTTGTTTCTTTCAACGATCGGCCAAATAAACGGCTTCGAAATCGGCATTTCTGTTAGATTGGTACTATCATGCCCTATGAAAGTAGTAGAGTTTCTTGCTTTTACCTATTGCTTGCCAGACTAGCCATGATATATCTCCATATGTAAGTTCATAAGACCAAAACAATTGCCAGACATATCATAAAATCAGTCCATTTTATAGTGTTTGTTTGTTTGTTCTGAATTTCGTGCAAAGCTACACGAGGGCTATCTGCTCTAGCCGTCCCTAATTTAGCAGTGTAAGACAAGAGAGAAAGCAGCTAGCCGTCATCACCCACTGCCAACTCTTGGGCTACTCTTTTACCAACGAATAATAGGACTAACCATCATAATTTTAACGCCCCCACGGTTGAAAGGGTGAGCATGTTTGATCTGACCGAACCCGCGACCCTCAGATTACGAGTCGAGTGTCTTAACCAGCCGGCTATGCCGGGCCTCGTAGGAGGATAAATTATTTTAAATTAAAAGGAATTAAAATAATATTGTTATCTATCTGTTATTCATTCTGGTTAAAAGTTATATTTGACGATCACTCCCATTATTCTTTGTTAAAGAGTAGCTCAAGAATTGGCGGTAGTCGGTACTAACTGATTTTCTTCGAGTCTGTCACTTTTAAAATTAAGTACCGCTAGCGAAGATAGTTCTAAAGTAGCTTAAAGTGAAATTCAAAACAAACATTTTTTTTCGACGAAAAGAACTGGCACGAAAGATGTTTGTTTTTTAATTTCACGCAAAGCTACGCTACACAAGGGCTATCTGTGTTAGCAGTCCCTAATTTAGAGGCGTAAGACTAGAGGGAAGGCAGCTAGTCATCACCCCCCCCCCGCCAACTCTTGGGATACTCTTTTACCAACGAATAGTGGGACTGACCGTCACTTTATGACGCTCACACGGCTGAAAGGGCGAGCATGTTTGGTGTGACGGGGATTCAAACCAGCCACCATAGGATTTTATAGTGAACATTAATGAAATATTTGAAAAGTCTGAGGTAAAGGAGTACTGACAATTAATTTATATTTAACAAGATAAACACTATTTTTAATGGGCTAAAATCAGCTCTTTGAAAAACTCCAGCAGTTATAAGCTTAGTATATGTTGATATTATACCCATTTTATGAAAAATTATTTTTAAAATATTTTAAACATTGCATATATAAAATTATATCGTGTTTGTTGATAGGTTGAATATTATATACGATATATAAATATTATTCATAATAATCACACATTTAACTAAAATAATACCCGGTATATTATTGTTATTGTTTGTTTTAGCGCAAAGCTGCGCAATAAGCTATCTGTACTGTGTCCGTCACAGGATGTCGAACTCTGGAATTTAGCCTTGTAAGTCACTAAGCTTACTAATGACTCACTGGGGGAGACTTTGCATGAAAAATATCCAAGCTTTAAGAATTTTAGTTAAATACGAAGCTCTAAAATATTCTAAATCCTTTATCACTAATGGTCTGGTTGTTAGAGTGTCCTAACTATGAAATCAAATGGTAAATGATGAACAAATAAAGATTATACTTGAACACAAGGTGAATTTTTGATGAAACTTTATTTACTTACAAATCCTATTTAGGTTAGTCAATATTCAGTCGAAATTTTACATAACTGTTGAACTAAATGTTTTCAATATGGCATATATTGTATGCCTCCTTTGCTTCTATTAGACTTGCATCCTCAATTTTGAAAACATGTTATCACCAAATCTATTTAATATCAAATATTTTTTTGATACATCAAATCCTTAAAAACCTACTCAGAGGTAAGTTCGACAGAGAATAATCCAACAACTGTTGTAGAAAATTACCTACAATGTGTGTTGGACTTACTATTATATATGTATTTTGACATAGTATTTGTTTCAGATAAATATATATTAAGAACTGCATGTAACTTATACTGTTAAACGTGTATTGCGAAATTCCCGCCTATTCACTAAATTTGTAAGAGATTCTCGAGTGTAAGAATCAACAATGTGCTATGTGTATATGTAAACGCTAGTGATCGTCAATATTGTTTTGCAAGCTGAAATTTCCAGAAATTTGCCTCACACTGATAAAATTAACCAACGCAACACGTCAAGAGACAATACTGTGGAAGTACAACTAGTTTACTAAATGTTGTTTTTCATAAAAAGTGTCGAATTATCCAACAAAATATACTCCACTCCATAAACTATTTTGAAACATAAATGTCTGATATCTGATCTTTATCGTTGTCATGGTTTTAGAAATATTAACACTTAAATAACGGGTAAATAAAAGCTTAGCTTTATAAAGTAGTCGGATCTATTAGGTTGAGGAATAATTCGTGAGCGTTTTTAAATAATTTCATTCAAGCATTACATGCAAGACTATACAATACTTCAATGCATGAACACATTACACCCAAAACATTTATTATGATACTTTATTTCATGTAATACCTAGGTATATAGTATGCATTGTTTTAAACGAAATTGCAAGAAATTAAATGCGAAAAGCAGATGGTGTCGAAAATGCTCGATTTTGTCCACTTGACATTCCATTTAATGAGCTGAAAATGAAAGCAAAAATTAAAGACATATGAAAATCAAACACACCATCTATTAGAGCAAAAAATTATCTACCAAATGACATGAAATATTTTGCGAAATATTCATTTATGAATATATTTTTTTAACTTGAAAAAACGCTCACGAATTATTCCTCAACCCAATATTTCAAATAATGTCTGTCAGTGGCACAACGGCATGTCTGTAGACTCAAACCGCTAAAAAACAGGGTTTCGATGCTCGTGGTGGGCAGAGCACAGACAGACATTCAATTGTGTAGCATTGTGCTGAATTCCAAACAAAAAATATATTAGGCTTAAATAAGGTCAGTATTTCTCACACAGGTAAATAAATAATTTTCAACTAAAACAACTTGGAACAATGCAGTCATGTTGTAGCATGTAAAAATGTTAACATGAAATAAACCAAACTTATTTACATTTCAGCAACTAGTAACAGCATCAATATACTAATTAGACATACTTATATTCTTACTTGTGCGAGCATTATTAAAATGGACTATTCAAGGAAATAAGAAACGTTGTCTTCAATTTGAACGCAGCATAATTACTTATAATACTTTGTACGCTATTTTTGATACTAGCCTAGAGCATATTAATTTTTTTTACAAAAACGTCACAAGTTACCGTAATATTATCCTAATTGAATATTTCTCTTCTTTCCTTCTCTCTTTTTCGTCATTAGTTCTAGTGCTTAATAAATAATGTTATAAAAAGTCTTGTAAATGTCTAAATAAGAAACTAAGCACGTCGAATACTCCATAGCACGTGGTAAAAACTAAACTATTAATATGGTTATATATCGAGTAAACCAAACTAAGATGAAAGCTTGTGTCATATGCTTAACCAGTTTGACAGAAACTTCATCAACATTAAATATATTTTAATGTTGTTGTTGTTTTTGTATTCGGTGTATTTTTGACGGGAAAGTTTAGTATTTACAGAAAATGTTTCAAAATATTTTTATCACAAATGCGTGTTAAAATATGTATCTGATGAAAACTTCATTGAATATATGTTAGTTTTTATCTTTTGCTCAATAAAAATCAATTTAATTAGAAACTCACTATCTGTAATAGTTCTATATTTCTAGTAAACATAAGCAGATTAACATCAGCTTCAGATTACTTGATACGTAAGCATTTAAAGTTTACAACCTAAAGTCGGTATAAACAAGTGTAAGTGTGTATGCCATAAAACAAGATTTGAAGAGCAAAATTAGTATAATAATAACAAAATTATCTAGACAGACTTGAGAATTTTATAAAGACGTCGCTTTTAATTTATCCTTTAAATTAACATCACAATTTAATATCCCTATTGAAGTATTGCTTCATACCACACGGTTTATTAAGATGTTGCTCGAGACAGTTACAAAGTTTGTCACAGACCACACATCTTATTTGAAGGCTGTTCGAAACAAGTAACAACGTCTGCCTTAATCAATGCAGAACTTCGACTTGATGGTATTTAAATTACTTAGAAAGTATTACAAAAAAACCTGAGTTACGGAAAAAATATATATCTTAAAATATGACTTAAAATATAAGTGAAATGCTTTGCGAAAGAAATGATGTTCTGTTCCGTCAAAAGTTTGCCATCGATTGCTGATGACAAAAGTTTGTAACGACGTGTTGGCTGTGATTAAGGCCAAATATTCTTTCCACTATCTATTACAATGGGATCACAACGGTAAAACAAGACGTTTACTCTCTTAAGGTATTCCATCTTAGTATTTTTTGTAATGGACTTTTCCATTTAAATTTTAAGGCAAGTATTTGCTATGATTAATTTACTAAAATAACATCAAACTAAAAACTAATGTAAATGTGTTATTAAAAGTTGGTATTCTATAGTGTGTTTTTTTCTTGTTCTAGTTGTTATCCGATTTAAGCCTTTACAAGACATACTGTCTACTTGAGTATTTTATACTTGTATGATATATTTATAATATATTGTGTAATACAAATTCAATGTTGGCTTTGTGACACTTTCAATAAGGAAAATTACGTATTTTCCTATAAGTAAGGAAAATTGTCAAATTTTATGGTGCGGAAATGTAATTCGTAAACCAAGTTTAACTTTAACGTATGTTAACTGGTAAGTAAAATTTATCTGATTATAGATAAAAGTTTGGATGAGTACAAAATAATCTAAATACTTATGACAAACAGAGAAAATAATTACTAATGAACACTTGCTGATATAAAGGAATAGTTCTAAGTTGAAAAGTTGCTATTTCTCTTAGGCTTACAATTCTATAAACTAATATAGTCTATTAGTAACTTATATTGAAATATTAGTATTGATAATTTCAAGTTGAACGACGTATGAACTAAGCCGCCAGGACAGAGACCTTAACATTCAGGCATATTTATTCCTAATTAAGTACTGCTAACTGCACGTGGAGAAAATCAATGAGTAGCATTCGTTGCTTACACTGCTACCCTAAACTAATGTCACTTTACTTGTTAATGTATTTTTCACTGCAGCATTCTTTTGTTATGGATACATCTTATAGCAATCCTAAAAATAACCAAACATCTCTACTTTCCGTTAAGATTGTTTTTTTTATTTCTTCGGTTTTATATAAGCATGGAATCGATACAACATCTATAAATTTTCAGCCATACCGCTGATAGCTATACTTTTACAAACGTATATCTTTTGTGAAATGTAATCCTTACTTTGGCAAACAGATAAGTGTATAAAGTTGCAAAAAGTAGAGGTTAAGTTTAAAAACTTGTGATTAATTCTTGTGTCATTACTTTTTGTAACATGATCCCTACATCATGTTAAAATTCATAACATTTTAATATTCTTGCTCGTTTACTTTTTCATCTTATAACTGTAAAGTATATATATTTTACCTTTAGAAACTGTCTCGTATCTATCCATACGATACTCAGAGTACATGGCCAAAGTAGTTTTTGTAATTTTGTAAACAGTAGTTGCTGTTTTAGAATTGTGAATCCAGAAACGTTAGCCACCTTTTAGCATATTATTAGTATATATGTTCATAATATATCGTAACCAGTATTTTGAGTGGTTGGGTTTTCGCTTAGGAATTCAATAGGGTGGTTTTTAGCAAGTGAATTATTTGGAAATCTTGTCGATGTCTACTATTAAGTATTACCGTATTTAATATTAGTTCAGTCTTAAATAATTTAATAAGAAGACATGCAGAAACAATCATAACTGTTTACAAGTTACCGAGAGAAGTGGATATTGGCATGGTCTCTCTTTCAAGAGGACAAAGAATCTAATCCTCGCCCCTACCATCACATAAATAATCATTTTCTATAATTTTCTAAATATAGCATCAGGTTAGCAGCCGACACTTCGGGTAAAACTACTTGGTAATTGGTATCTAGCGATTAGAAAATAACACAGCATTAGTAACTAATTCGTAGTTAGAATTAGGTGATCTTGTAGGCTTATTAACCATTGCATCTTTAATATTTGATCGCCACAACCTTTTCATGAGTACTTATGAAATATATGTTCTATTAAATTGCGTAAAATATTCACGAAGTTTAGGAGTTAAAATATTTATTTTTTAATAACGCTTAAGATATTTCTCGGAAGTTGGACCTAATCATTATCTATTAGTTATCACAGTTTATATTTTCCTTTGTTGATCTATTCTATAATAAAAAAGAATTAATTTATCTCACGAACTCTGATAAAACATTAATTGTTTGATTGACCTTCGCTATATGAGTACAAATTTGTAGTTATATATTGTTATCCTAGTCATTTAAACTCCGATTTTATTTTGTATCATTATCTACATAAGCACGTAGTTCTCAAAACAATGGGCCTGGCATGGCCTAGCGCGTTAAGGCGTGCGCTTCGTAATCTGAGGGTCGCGGGTTCGCGCACGAGTCGCGCCAAACGTGCCGTGGAGGCGTTATAACGTGACGGTCAATCCCACTTTTGTTGGTAAAAGAGTAGCCCAAGAGTTGGCGGTGGGTGGTGATGACTAGTTGCCTTCTCTCTTGTCTTACACTGCTAAATTAGGGACGGCTAGCACAGATAGCTCTCGAGTAGCTTTGTGCGAAATTCCAAAACAAACAAAAAAACTCAAAACAATTTAATTTTCTATTTAAGGATATGGCCTCCTGTTATTGTTTTTCTAATCGTGCTTGATTTCACTTGATAAAGATAAACTCAGAGTACATGGCCAAAGTAGTTTTTGTAATTTTTCCTGCCGTGAAATAAGAATTACTAGTGTAATATCAGGCAGAAAAAAATCAGAGAGAGACGAATGGATTAACGTAAACTTATGACGTCCATTTATTTTGAAATAGACACTATACATTTTGCTGTCTGTAGCGCATGCTTTCATATGGAGTATTAATCAGAGTAAAGTGTATTTGCTACTCACCCAAGCACAGCACAGCATTGCCTGATCCTCATTCTATGTACTTCGAAATAAAATGTTTTCAAAATCTGACTTTTTCTTTTTATACTCACAGATGCCAAGAAAACAAAATTACAGGCTTGTAAAACGTGAAACAAATGAAGTAAAAGTAACAGGAAAACGGAAAAGAACTAGCACTAGTTTAAACGAAAATAATTCAGTTCAAAAGGGAATAAATTTAAAAAGTATAAAAATAAATCACCATAAGTCTACAATATTGTTGTGTTTGATATAACAAATTATATGTTTGTATGTCTGGTGTATTTTAAAATTAAGTGTTACGATGTAATATCCTGATTATTGTCTAAACAACTGTACGAAAAGTAGCCGACATCAGTAATTACAGAAGCTGCTTTACTTGTTTACTTTTTGTTTTTAGATATTAAACAAATGTTTTGTACGTAGCTTTAAATATACAATAATCAATAACAACTCTCATTCTGAGTATTGCCAAAAATTAAGTAATCCAATGTGATAAAATTCTGTTTAAAAAGGTGTTTAAAATGCAATATTGAGACAAAATGGAAATGTTTTAAAGGTATAAAGAATGTTGTTGTTGTTTTTAAATTAAGTACAAAGAGCTATCTGTATTCTCCCCACCACGGATATCAAAATCTGGTTTTTGGAGTTGCAAATCCTCAGACATACCACTCTGCTACTGGTGGGCGTATAAAGAATGAAGTGCGTGCTTGTATTCACTAATGTTAAGTTTATTTAAGATGTCCAATATTCTAATCATATATAAGAAAAATGGAAGGATGTAAATTTGGTGAGCAAATTTCAAACAACGACAATTTTTAACAAGAGCAAAAACTAAGTTACATAATATGATCAACATGTAGGACAGTATATAAATCTATACGTGATACCTTTTAAAGTAGTAAAAATAAGTCGATAATCAACTTTAAGCGGTTTCTTTCCTTCAACGAAAAATTTTATTCCCAATGAGATATATATTTCAATAAATCAAACAGACTGATTATTTTTTACTTTTATTTCAAATACGAAAGTATAGTACGTATCTAATAGCCTACCAACTAAATGAACAGTGGCCACGAGAGATTTAGGCACGTCAGACATGTCTGATCGATATAAACAACAAAAATGTTCTGAAATATTGGTAAATAGTTTTGATTATACTGCTGTAGTCCTCGCTAACTGATTGAAATTTTAACGACAAGATCACACTCATAAAAGTTTACCACTTCCTTCAAACATCAAAATTGGATTTGGTGATGACTTTGGTCTGTTTCAGTGTACACGCCAGAATTTCGATTGGACTGTTAGTTGTTTTGTTTCATTCGTAACAAGTAAAGAACTTAGTTATTTTGAAATTTTCAATTGTGTCTTTTGTTCTCTCTTTTGCGACACTTGAACTTATTCTAAACTAGTAATTGAATTTTAAGAACTGGCTTTTGGCACTTTTCTACCATACCGTGAATGAACTGTTTCTTGTACGGAACATATTTTCAAGTTCTCAAATGTTTAATATCTAACCAGAATAACAAGAAAAGTATACAGCATAAGTGTGTGTTTTCTTATATCAAAGCCACATCGGGCTATCTGCTGAGCTCACCGAGGGGAATAAAACCCCTGATTTTAGTGTTGTAAATCCGTAAACTTACCGCTGTACTAGCGGGAGGACGACACAGCATAAGTAAAATATTTTATCTTTTGTCATATTACATTGCTATCTTGCTTTTGTTTTTCAATTGTTTAAGACAAGTTGTCAGGTAAACATTAAAGGCAGATATTAAATAATTCCCCACTCCCAACATCTCAGCGACTTGTAGGACGGCTTATAACGCTAAATACCGGGTGTCGATACACGTGGTACGTAGAGCGAAAATAACCCATTGCGTAGCTTTGTGCTTACGAAAAACCAAAACACACTAAATCATGTAGTCTAGGTGTCTCTACTAATTGCATGTTTTATATGAAAAGCTGATCTATTTGAAAAATATGATCTATAAAATCAAAAATATTCTAATTATACTGTCGTAAATTTTGATATATAGCATGTTTGTGGAAACATTCTAGGCTACAAATGTATACGAACGATGACATCAAATAATGTAAGTGGGCCTAATTCTCAAAGAATAGAATGAGTTAAAATCCCAGTTTAAACAGTGGAAAAAACACAAAAAATAGTTCGTGGTAATAGTTTTCTGATACCTTGAAAGTGTAGTTTTAAGTTCTTATTAATAACGGTAGTGCTTTACGTCTACTTGTTTTCTTTCTTCTCGATCACAATTTATTTACCTGAAATAAAACCTACCTGTTTTCATGAGTATATCATTGTAAATCATCGATTATCTGTTGTTTACTAATAAAAAAATGTAGCCAAAATAACATTAGCTTTGTAAGATCAATGTGGTGCTTTTAACCCCCTGTACTGTCTCGATGTATATCCATTTCTGTAGCTTTACGCTAGTAATAAATGAAAAAGCAAAGCTTTCAGGCCTGACAGTATTACCAGAAATATTTACTTAATTTATAGGATATTTTCATCTGTTTAATAATTATTATTTCGCATTTTGAAAATGTAATAAACAATATCAAAACGTTAATGTGTCTATAAACTGGCCCATAGTAAAAATGGCTCCAAAATCATAGCTAGTTATTTCTACTTTTACTTTTAATGACTACAAAATTGCTTCCGATGTTTTATATTTTGACTAAACCAGTATTTGGTGTTTTAGTAAAAGAACATGTAAATATATTACTTTATCATTTTAATACCTTATTAAAACGTTTAAGCTACTGTAGCCTTTCCCTCAAATAAGTAAAAAAGTGTGGATTAAGTCTAGAACGTGTATGACAGTTATTTTGATATTTTAATCCTCTATTCCTGACTCTAATCTTATTACATTAGCGTGGAGTTTACTTTCCTAGTAGGTATGTTATTTGCCATAAGCTTCACATTGTTCATTTTCATTGTTTCTACATTTCAACAGTTTTGATTTAATAGTTGTTATGATCATACTTAAAACTTTAGTTAACAAAGTATGTTTATGATTTGAAACAAAAAGTTATGTAGATATATTTCTCAATTACAACTGTGTCTGACACAAGGCTTAGATATTTTGCTTACAGTCGTGTGAATAACATGACATTTAAAAAAACACTTATACAATTTATCGCTTAAGATAAGTTGTTTGTGTTCTGATTTTCCAATACTGCCTTTTTCTGTTTCCTTTAGGAGATTTCTACGCTTAAGAAACATCGACGTTCCTATCCTCGATGTTTCCTACACATTGATGTTTTATGAACACGATTTCAAAGATCATTCGTCATGGTAACAACACTATTAAATCAGTCTAAACTATGTAAAGGGATAGTTATCTGGGTTATGTCTTCAACGTCCTACGTAAGTACGCTTTATTAATATTCAGTTTGAGAAAGGAAGATTTAACGAAAATATATGACAAACATACCTTCCAATAAATTATGCAAACTACAAAATACACTAGTTTACGAATATAGATAATTAGATGCTACATCTCATTCAACAGCCATCAGAAATACTTAAATAAAGTAATTATATATAAAATTAGTTATAAATATAGTTGTATTTTGTTAAGTTTAATTTTTAATCAACTTGAAATACATTTGTGATTGAACTAACTGTATAACAAGATAGTATATGTGCATAACATATACAAACGGCAGGACCTTTATATATTTTCAAAATTTTCGCTCTGTCTATGTAAAGGACATTTAAGCGTAGTTGCTCATAATTTTAAAATGTAACACTAAACTCCCAACTAATACGCATTACCTATCGCCAGCTTTTGAGCTATTCTGTCTGATCCCATGATAGGATTTGACGTTTAATTTTAAAGCACAAAACAGCTCTAAAATACGGATCACACTTCTGCCAACGGGGCATGAACCACGAACCATTGAAATCACTTTCCGGGCACACTAACTATTGAGTCATATTCGTTTCTTTAAGAGCTGTAAAGCTGTTTTAAAAAAATACTACTACTAAATAATAATGTATAAAAGTGAAAGTACAGCACAGATAACATTTAAAGACACATTCCAAAAACGTTCAAAATGTAAAAGTGACGACTGTAAATCTTGAAATATAATCGTAACTTACTCCAACAATTATGGATTTTTTATAAATGTAAATGTTTGTCAAATTTCTCATTAAAGTATAATATTTTTTATAAAACAAAACAACAACAAAATTATGAATAGTTATAAAAGTATTTCTAATTTTATATTTAACAACTGTAGGCTGTTCAGTTACAGGTTTTTCATTAAAACGTATTTACAAAAACGTTTATATCACCACTGGATTAAGAAAGTAACCACAGATAGATTCATTAAAAGTAAAAAAACGTTTTGATAACCTTACTTCACTCGGAACTGCATTATTATAAAATAAAAAGTAGATCATGATATACGAGTCCTATGAATGTAAAACTGCATCACAATCTAAATATGTCGGTTCGATATAGAAATGTCTTGATACACTGATCTAGAGCAACGTTATTATAATATTACAATATTTATCATCCTCCAGTCCATATTACTACATGCAGCGATATGAAACTCTCCTATATAAATTCTTGCCTCTCATAGCTTCATCATTTTATAAAAATTGATTCTTTCTTCTGGTGCATTAACTCATTGTAATACATCACATATAGAAACTGTATTCAGTACCAACGGTATGCTTTTCAGTAAACTATTGAGTTGTTTTTTAAGACGAAAGCATAATTATTGATTTTTGAAAAGGAAAACGTGAATGAGTTTATTTGTTATAGGTGCGCCAACTGTATCTCGACAAAAGCATTGAAACTAATTTTATACTGTTTAAAATTCGGTTAATAATAGCTTTAAATATATTTTATTTGAATACTTTTATTTTTTTATCTACTCAATTAATTAGCGCTTTATTTTAACTAGATTTTATTGAAACACTTTGAAGATTTTTAAAATTTCCACTTACAAATTATCTATTTTTAGGCTGGAAAAAAAGTAAAGCAGAATTCCCAACCATTTGATAGAATAAATCTACCACTGTACGTGTATGACAAATCGAATTTGTTAAAGTTATTTCTTATGAGGTACCTCATTTAGCGGAATATGAAAAAGCTTCAAAGCCTGGGGCAACTAATTCAAATATGTCAATCTGCAAAGTAATAAAAGCATCGCCAACGGTAGAGCATTAAATCCATACAAGGATGTAGAAAAACACCTAATTAATAACAGAGATTGTACAAACTATTGTTCAAACATTCTGTTTTAATTCGTATACAATAATTTACTGTGTTTTAACTACTTATGAATTTAATTTTGCACCAAAGAACAATATAAATAATCTATTATTACATATTTGAAGCTAAGATGGTTTTACTTGTAAAATACTTATTGCTCTTATGAGGGTTCAAGATGAATAAAATTTGGCATAACTTTATGAAGTAGTTTTGCAAGTCAGGCTTATTTTTATGTTATGAAAATACTGTTTAATGCTACATTTAGTATTCTTGCCCCAGATGACTATTCAAGAAAACCTGATAGTCCCCCGCTAAAAACAGAGATTCAATTTCCCTCGGTGGACACAACAGATAGTCCGATGTGGCTTTGTTATAAGAAAACACATATATAAACACACACAATACGTGATAATAAAAATAAAAACATACATAGAAATAAATTCGAACAGAAGACAGTTAACTGCCAGCTTTGAGGCATAACATAAAAATGTTAAAAGTTGTGTTAAAAGACCGACTCGTTATTATGGTGAAATACAGGGTAAGTAGGCATCCGTTAAGTGAATTGCAGCTATATCAACTCAAACTCAAAATTGATTTGCTAGTCATGAACTGTTGATAACATATTAGGTTACAAACTAAATAGCTTTGGTTTGTTTTGAATTTCACGCAAAGCTACACGAGGGCTATCTGCGCTAGCCATCCCTAATTTAGCAGCTATTCATGAGCACCAACTGCAACTCTTGGGCTACTCTTTCACCAACGAATAGTGGAATTTACCGTCACATTATAACACACCCACGGCTGAAAGGACGAGCATGTTTGGTGTGACGGGGGTTCGATACTGCAACCCTCAGATTACGAGTCGAGGGCCTTAACCACCTTAACCATTTGTAAAATTTTTGTATGTAAATCATTATTTGTATTAACTATTTTAAATAACCGTTATTATAAATTGTATTGCTGTTTGTATATTAAAATATATTTGTATTAAGAAAGAAAACTGTATTATCATTCTTGTTGGCAAACATCATAAACTTGATACATTTCGACATTCAATTAATTTCTAAATTTAAAGGCAAATATCAGGCTATTTGAAATATTAATGCGTAACATAATAAATCGGAGAATCGTCCGGAATAAGTTATGAAATGTAACAATGTGGAGTAAGTTATATTAAAACGATTTTGAAAAGGCAAATAAGCAAATCACGTGATAATCACAAGGCGATTTGACAATATTTGGTGTAACGTAAGTAGAATTATGCCACAAAAACTCATTGCTTTCGGGAAGTGCGTGTAACAGCCTTTTCCTACGTAAAATATTCATGTACATAGATCATAAAGATGTACTCAGATCAGGGGTTTAGAATTGCAAAGATCACGATACCCCTTGTTTTTAAAAGTATTTGTAAGCAAAAAAAAGTGGATCAGCTTGGAGTACCTAGACCACCTATGAAGAGAGCTTTCATCAGAGCGTACATTAGCAGTATTAAGCAAAGTATTGTAACAAGTTAGAATGCATGAACATTAGAGTTAGTGGAAAAGTCGTCCCCGTGTTTCAGGCAATAGCTCTCTAGTAGCACATCTTACAACGCTCAAATCTAGGTTTCGATACCTGTGGTGAGCAGAGCACAGACAGCCCATTGTGTAACTACGTGCCTAACTTCAAAAAATAAATCCACGCAACACTGCGCAACATGATCAGTAAGAAACTTCACATTGTAACGAGGTCAACGTCATAAAGGTTCACCAATTAAGGTTTTGATTCATAAATCCTGTTCAACTATGTTGTATACCTTTGGCAGCTGTATAATGAAATGATATTCCATTAGAAAATATATCGGTCAAGTCGCCAAACATACTGTCTATGGATATTTGTGTGATCAGATTGTTGAAACAGGTGCTTGGAAGTCATCGCCTCGTACAGTCATTGAATTATTAAAAGTATGCAGGGAGGAGTGAAACGCTAAGAACATAACATATTTGCAACGGTACCTTTTGCAATGAAAACTACGTCACACATGGTCGTCAGACTGTAACCATAGCATCATCGAATGTAATGATGCTGTGATACTCCGAAATCGTTTTCATATAAGTTAAACACTCATATAAACACCAGTACCATACACCGCCTTACTTGAAGCATAAAGAATAGAAGGTAAACTACTGATGTAGAAGAAATATCTTTAAATTAAAGGACACACTAGGATTTCTGCCACATTAAGATTCATAGTATTGTCAACTACAATTTCACCTGGTGTAGGTGTGATACAGAAATTTCCTTGTGTTGAGTACAATAAACTACGACCAAAACTTTATTATTACATATAACACAAACTACATCACATATAACAGCAAGACTTTTTCTTATTTAATCTGCAGCAAACTGTTAAAATAATAACCACAAACATCATAAACATTTATTCCATTAACATAAATGTTGGACATTAACTTATTTGTAACCATTCCCTAAATTAATGTTTTGAAAAAAATCGTCTAAACTCGTTTTTCACTTAACTACTAATAAAAATAAAAAATAGTAACAACCTGAACAAGTTTTATTCAATTTATCTTGATTAGCTATGATTTAAAAAAAAACTTCCGTTAATATTTCTTTGCATTATTCTAACGCTGTGAAAAATTCAGGCACTTCGATTTATGACATTAAATCCAGAATTTGCCACTAACAAATACCTATAGGAATTTCCTGTTTTTATGAAACTTAAAAGCCCACTAAAACATCACGCTCTTATCATTTCAATATGTGTGATTTAACTGTAAAATTTATGGAAAGTGCTTAAGATTTTACTATAAGAGACTCGTATTTAGAAGTAAGTAGTTCATGTGCATATAAAACGTGCTTCAGTCTTCACATATGTTTGGATGAACGAGTAAAATGTACAAGTCTATAGATGTTTCTTGTGAGTTTTATAAATCGCTAAGAATAGGGAATGTTGATCAAGGTATATACATCAGTTTGCACTTTGAATCTAAAATAATGTACCTGCATCATTATTATATTATAATTGAATATTGGAAAAGAGCGTAAAAACCCCAAGATGAGTAAAAGTTTTGTTTCCAACGCTCTTGAAAAAACAACTATTTACTATGACTGTTAACCAGTTTATTTCTTTATGTTTCTCTCTGAATGATTTAAATTCGATTACCATGCTATTAAAAATTATTTTTGCTAAAATTGTAATTATATTAGTATTGTATTTTTGAAGAACTTAATAAGAACAAGAAAAACTGATGTAATATTTAGGGCTTTCTTTGGTTTTTCTTTAATTTTGAATACAGATATTAAGTAAAAATTATAAAATTTAAAAATCGATTATTCAAGCGCGTGTCAGAAACTAAACAAAGAAGTTATAAATTTATGCTTTTATAATATAATACAGCGTTCTCTTAACTAATATGTTTAATTTATGTGTGTTGACGTCTACTTTCCTAGAGGAAAGCAAACTTTTATCCACACAAATAAGTCTCATTAATAAAACAATTCTTTCATTTGTACCTCTTACTACAAAGATGTCCATTTTGTGTGCGTATGAGCGTTAGCATCCATCACTCAGAGTTGGCGAGCTCGATTACTTCTTTTGATATTGTAAAAGAAAATTGGTTTTAGTTCTTACTTGGCTCAAAAGGTGGTCGAATAAGCTCCTGAAAAAGGGCTCGCATTAACAAGAGTTTGCTCGCCCGATTATCATAAATTTTTGTGTGTTAACTAGGAACAGGACGATGGTGAAAATGAGCTTTTGGTTTCAGAATATTTTCCAAAGAAAATATATTAAAACATCCTGAAATAGAGCACCTTTGCACTTTTCTATCGACATTTGGTTTTGACCGTCACATTATAACTCCCCCACGGCTGAAAGGACGAACATGCTTGGTGTGACGGAGATTCGAGACTGCAACCCTCAGATTACAAGTCGAACGCCTTAACCCACCTGGCCATGCCGGGCCAGCTAAGCAAGTACACAAATCAGTTATTATTTTCCACAAAGTAGGGTGAACACTTATCATATAATGAGGCCGTTAAGGATTTAATAACAAAGAATAGAAAGAAAGTGAACGTTATCTAACCTTATTCTTGATAAATAAATTGTTTGCGTCTTTAACAGTACCCTCAGCTAGTTTTATACAAAAGTTCAAATAAATATGATTGCAACTTATTTATATATATATGTACATAGGAAGAGAGAATAGAAAGAGCTTTACGGTTAACTTAATGCATAGTTTTATCATATAAAGAAATAGTTCTACTGTTTTGAATGATAGCTAGTTTTAGGATACATTATATATATATATCATGAGGAGCATACTAAATAATCAATCAAAGTCAGCAGCATATAATCACGAAAATGTTTCTTCTTTTTGTTGTTGTTGTTGTTAAGCTGATAAGACAAGAAAATTACCCTGATCACAATTTTAGTCGAAAAAACATGTACATGTTTCTACTTCAGGGTATCAAGTGTTTTATTTTTATAAATCATCATTTGTCATCTTTTTCACTCAAAAGTATATCGTTGAACCAACTAATCGTTATTTGAGAAGCAAAATAATTTTATAGAAAAAGTCCTCTGATATTTAGCTCCGAATAGGTTGTGCATGTAAAATGTAAAATGTTACTGATAAAGAGAAACTTATTATCAACTAAGAACAAAAGACATAATTTTTCCTGTGAATTTATGTGATATTTTAACATGTTTTGTTTTTGTTTCTTAAGATTGCGAACAAAAGACAATCTTTAGCTAAATTCAACAGCTCTGTAAATATCTACACTCAAGATTAAAGGTTTCATATTTTCAGATTCTTCCAGGAGTGAAATTTTAGCTGTCGATATACTTAAGAGCACTTCATGGAATATTTCGGCGCTTAATACAAATATCTACTCTATATCCCATTTCATTTCACGTTACTTTAAAGATAAGGATGTATATTGGTAATAAGAAACTACTATATGAGAGTATAGATTTACGTTACAGGAACAGTTTACTAGAGTAGGAAAGTTCAGCGTATGTCTTACATGAATAGTTCGGTAATGGTAGTAACAAGAGGAATAACTTAGAGAGTTAGAAACATTTATGTGTTACGGGAATAGTCTAGCAAATATTAGAAACTACAGTGTCATAGAGAAATAGTGTGTAAGCCATGGAAACTACAGTGTGTTTCAAGAATAGCACAGTAGCGGTAAAAACTGTAGTGCGTTTGGGGAATAGTATGTTACGATGGGAAGAAACTACAGTGTATGTGAGGAATAGTACAGTAACGGTAAAATCTACAGTGTGTTTCAAGAATAGTACAATAGAAGTAAAATTACAGTGTATTTGAGGAATAGTACAGTAGCAGTAGAAACTACAGTGTGTTTCAGGAATAGTATAGTAGAGGAAAAATCTACAGCGTGTTTCAGGAATAGTACACTAGAGGTAAAATCTGCAGCGTGCGAAATATATATGGAAATTTTGAGTGACTTGTGGTGATATTTATACATAAGGTGACTAATAAAGTACATTTGTTTCAGTAATTCGTACTTCGTGGCTTAGAATATTAATAACGTAAAAACAAAGGCAGTATATAGATGTCCTATGCGAAATATTCTATGTACAGGACATGCGATAACAATAAAACAATTGAAACACAAGTTTGTATTTTTTCAAATCGGCGTTGCTATAACGACATGATAATTGTTGTTAAAGAAACTGTTATAAACCATTGTGCTGGAGACTATTGTAAGTATATAAACTTACAATGGTTAAACCTGGAGTTGAATTACCTGCGATGGACAAAGGAGATAATCCCATTAAAATAATAATAGAAAAAAAAATTGTAGTAATTAGACAACATTGATGAAAATAGGCAATGTAATCATATTATTCGTACTAATAATACATGGTAACTTAGATTTCTAATTAAACTATTAAACAATAGCTTATTTGAGACATTTTATATTTGAATAAAGCAAGAATGGTATGTATTAAAATTAAAGAAAAAACAATTTCGTGCATATAGATTAAGGACAGGAAGTGGGAAGTGTATTTAACAGGTGATTTTCTTGCAGTAAGAATAAACTATATGAGAAGAACAATTCTGAAACAATTGACGTATCCCTTTATTGTGATATGTACTTAAATCGACTTTTTAAATTGTGATGGTAATTAAAAACTCTTTGCTCGCAGGTTGTTAGTTTTCTGAAACTTGTACATACTTACACATTTAGAAACAAATTTTGTTATTTATTCTTACTGTGTCAAGTCGTTAAATTAATCAAACAGGAGACGACAGACACACGAACACGTTATAAAAGGTATTTGATGAAATAAATATCATGTTTTACCACGTATCGTAAAGTTGATGGGTTATTTTACTCCAGCGACCGAAACATTTTAATACACAACAAGAAAGTAAAGTGTTAAGCTTCCTTACGGGACCAACAAACCAATTTACACCGAAAGAGCTTTTTAGTTCTGTAATAAACTGTAAGTACCTAGTGTGTGTTTTTTCCTGTCAATTTACAACTACGTAGAATAGCTTTCCACCTTTACATAGATACTTCAGAGCAGCTTGTATATGGGATAAATATTAAATAAAACACTACTGCTCTGTGTTTTCGATTAACATTCTGAAAATATACTCTTATAGGGAGTAAAACCTTATAGAAACCTTTATTTTAGGTATATATTAAAATGTGCAACTTTAAATGATTGCACTTAGATCATGTGCAACCTTATCTACAGTTGTCATTTTGAGATCATACACAATCGACTGGAGCAAGGTAACGAACCAATGATAACAAACATTTAAGAATTACAGAAATGGTTAAAAAGACTGGAACAATGTAACGAGCCAGTGACAACAAACATTTAAGAATTACAGGAATGATAAGAAAGACTGGAATCAATAAATTAGAATTTTTAATAAATTAAAATTTTTGTAATTCATTGTAAAAAATTCAATCTGTAGTTATATGTCCTATCTTCGAAAACGTTTTCTAGAAAGAAACCAATGTAATTTAATTTTTGTTACAAATTAACAGATAAAACTAAAAGCAGTATAAAAGTTATATGCATTTTTCATTTTTTATTTTGCTAAACATTTAAGAGAAATGAAGGCTAAAACTCATACAGTATTTACATCTCTCTTCAACATAGACACATAGAAATGTGAGTAATAAATAATCGTAATATCGAGATTAAGAATTATAAAGATACTCTAATAAAAAAAGAGTGTTTAACACTTTATTTCTCAACAAAGTTAATATAATTTGCATTATATTTATGCCAGGATTACTATAGAAAGTTTTAATCTAATTATTTTTCTTTTCGAAAATAACTATTGAAATATTCATGCTTAGCAGTTTCTAAAATTTTAACCAACGTATTTATCATAATGTTCGATTTATCATGACTACTTCGCTTAATACATTAATCATAAAAAGTTTTTACTGCAAAGATATAAACTTTTCAGTTCTTCTAGGCTCCATGAGTGTATAAAAAACACAAGTTTTAGTTAGTTAGATAGAATTGCCCGAAATAGTTAATTAAAGAAAACCTACAACCCAGTTGTTCATTTTCTATCGTCTTAGTTATCTGAACAAATAATACATGAAGAGATAGGTTGTTTTATATGTATTTCCCAAAAAGGAAGCTGAAGACCATCTGTTTTAACCACTCGCAATACAATACAATAGTGTGTTGTCTGTTTGTTAGTCAGTCAACAGACACTAAAATTACCATACATAAGGTACACTTAACATTGAAATTTTTACTCTCGTGAGTCGGTAAAACGTGCAAGAAGAATCATGCATTCTGTAGGATACAAAACAACATGAACATATGAACTTGAAACGCAAAAAATAAAAACATTTGTTACTCTTAATTTTGATTTTATTTACTTTGGAAACACAGCAATTTCGAGGACAGTGAGTAAGTATATCTAGTACATATTTATTACAGATATCATTCCCTTCTGATAAATCAAAACACTTAAATTAATTCCTGTCTATTTTACTTCCTTATCAGGTCTTTACAACAGTGCAATAAGTCTCAAACCAATTGGTAAAAAATATACTATTACTTCCAGGAAATTACATTTAGACCACTCAGTTGGTAACGTTGTGAGTATATATATATATATGAGAAGATGAGAGGATAAACCAATATATAGGAAATGAGGCTTGCTTCTAGCATCACATTTTAGTAGAGTGAAAGCTATACGTTACACGTCTATTATCAGGCAAAAGCAGCGAATTCGTGTTCATATTATTTTGCTAGAATTATCCATTATGGTGAATAAAAAGAAACCTTAAAATTCACGTATTTTTCAGCTGTATCATTATCATTTATATCCAACACTGTATTATTATATTAGGATCACATGATACCATGTTTGAAGCAACAACAGTAAAACTGTCGAGGTCTTGTAAATTTAAGAAGACATTCTTATCGATTTCTTTACGATTACACTTACGTAGTATACATTTAAACACAGAATAATGATCTGAGTTTACATGATGCATTTAAACAGATATATTCAAAAATACTGACCCAACATTGTACATAAAGCACGAACAGGTGGTTATATTTCCATTCACAGTAAGATTTTGAACAAATTCTGTAAAATGGCTTCACGTTTTTAAACAGAGTTCAGGAACGAAATTATGTTGGGATATTCGTAATGCGAGATTATTGAATAACATATTGGCAAAAAACACAATATTTCGAAAAACTAACCTTTTATATTTACAATGAAAGCCAGCGTAAACGGAAAAATTGTTAAAGAAAAGTGCTTAAGACAGTACCGGTCTTTGAAACCTTACCCCAAGCGAATATGAAGCAAAGGTGTTATCTGTAAAGTACAATATGTAATTTCTTCAATAAAGTTGAGAATATCTCTTGATGTCAAGATTATAAATTTAGATTTGAAACTGACAAAAGCACACGAGCCAAAATTGCACAAAATTTTGGCTACGTTTAACTGGAAATTATGTGTTGGTTTCACGAGGTGACCGAGTCACTGTTATTATCCAGTTTGTTAATAATCTCTATCCTCCTGACACAGCTTCAGTTGACTTGTGTGCAATTTGCCTGCTTAACTTTTGATCATAGCAAGCTACGAGAGATAAAGAAATGTTCAGTAATTAATATAACTAATTTAATGTGTTGCTTAATCCCACTATTCGTTGGTAAAAGAGTAGTCCAAGAGTTGGCAGTGGGTGGTGATGACTAGCTGCCTTTCCTCTAGTCTCAGACTGCAAAATTAGGGACGGCTAGTGCAGATAGCCCTTGTGTAGCTTTGCGCGAAATACAAAACAAACCAAACTAAATAATAAGCATAGAAATATTATATATATTAAAAATTTCAATAACTACTGTAAATGGAATTAATACTAAAGAAAGCGCTACATATAACTTACTTGGATGAGACGTACAACATATCTAAAAACTGACCCCTTCTCCATTCGCAAATGGCGTGTTACAATGCAAATGTCAGTGAATAGTACATAATCATGGGCATCAGAGACAAAAGACACAGGAAGTAGTTCCAAGAAAATGCGGAGCGTGAAATGTCATTCTCACAAAATGTAATTTAAGTGTAGAAATTGTGAAGTGTCAGAGAAAACAAATCATTACTTATGAGTCGTGATGAAATAAGAAACATTTTAAAGGCTCTATATGATCAAATGTTTGTATTAGTGTTGTTGATTCTCAGGTTTCGTGAGAAAAGTGGGACAGCGCGGGTATGTACAATTAATTCATCATATAATCTCCTAAACACAATCCATCGCCAAAGGTATCCATGAAAATATGCGGCATTAAACACACTTTAATTCGGCGCCTGTTTTACATGTAAAATTTCCAAATGGCTGTCATACTTAAACTATTCATTTAATCGTTTATATATTTACCACCAATGTATGATTTCTAGCTTACTTATGTACAAGATATTTTTATTTATATATATTCCTCTTGTCATGCTAAAATCTCAAAAATACACATAATAATTGATGTTTTCATAGCCAGTACTATCAGTAAAGCATAATACGTATCTACACAGAAGCTAGCATATAAAGTACACAAAACTGTTAAACTTGAAGTAATTTAAAAATATTTTAAATTATAAATATGACAAGTTGCCAGATAAAATGAATTTTTATTCTCAATGTTTCGTTGTATTAGCTTAATATACAGTTGTCTTAATACATATATACGTAAACTGAAAACGATTTTGCCAAACGTCTACAAGTAGGGTTTGTTATATTGCTAGGATATAAGAGGGCAAAACTATAAAAGTATCTATATAAATATAATAGTTCTATCTGCTGTTCGTCCACATAACTACTTCACGGAATGTGAATGTATTTTCACTAAATTTGATACAGAGGTTCATTGAGAGATTCAAACACATTTACAGTTTTGTATATTACATTTTGTGGTCTTTATGTGCATTTTTGTGTTCTTTACAATTACATATAAGGTAAGAAACTTTTCATGTCCTAAAATAATCTGTATTTATCACAAATTTACATAAATTCCATCCAGAGGACGGATATTATAGTTATTATACATATATTAGTAGACTTAAACTAATTTTGTATGTTTTTAACCGTATTGGGAATGCTGGTAAAAATCTCTTATATTAAGGCATTTTAGTTTTATAGATGGAAACACGTGTTTCTATATTCTGTTAACTTAATATATATATATATATATAGCTGTCAGAAGAAAATTCTACTTATTTGGTTTAAACTGACATTACGTCTTGTTCATTGCTGTGTTTTACCCACCAGCATGACCGAAGTTGAACAAAAATCATGGCCTCGCCAACTAGTGAATGAATATTTGCTGTAACATTATTATCAACGCTGTAACTAATACTTTATCTACCAATTTTGATTTCATTCCTTTAAGTCGTACACTCAATCCTTACTTTGGATGCACCTTTTTCACACCTCATGTTTTGGATCAAATAATAATCTCCATACAGTTAATTGTGTTTGAATGATACAAAGTATTTAGGAAAACAGAAAGTCAAACCAAAGAAGAAATGTTTACTTTTGAAATATATCTAATCCTTTTCTGACGACCTCTGCGAGTGAATAAGTTTGTTTTGCTTTTTATTTTTTTTAAATTTCGCGCAAAGCTACTCAAGGGCTATCTACGTTAACCGTCCCTAATTTAGCAGTGTAAGACTAGAGGGAAGGCAGCTAGTCATCACCACCCACCGTCAACTCTTGGGCTACTCTTTTACCAACGAATAGTGGGATTGAACGTCACATTATAACGCCCCCACGGCTGAAAGGGCGAGCATGGTTGGTGCGACCGGGATTGGGTGAATAAGAAACGATATTGTTCAGGGAGATCCTATTTATGGTTTGGTTTAAATTTCGAGCAAACCTACACGAGAGCTATCTGCACTAGCCGTTCCTAATTTATCAGTGTAAGACTAGAGGGAAGCCACCCACCGCCAACTCTTGGGCTACTTATTTACGAACAAATAGTGGGATTGACCGTCACATTATAACACCGCACGGCTAAAAGAGCGAGCATGTTCGATGTAATGCGGACTCAAGCCCCCGACACTGAGGTTACGAATTGAGTATCTTAACTACCTGGACATGCCGGGCCTCTTATTTATGAAATCATGTAATATTTCACGTTTATGTCGCACATGTGATATATTATTATGTGTAAATACTGTGAATTAATAGTTTATGAAAACAATTTGCCCGAAAAAAAAAGAAAATTGATACATAATCGAACCACTTTACTTAAATACTAAGTTTTGTTTTAATAAACAATGGTGCTGTATGACTTCAGTGGTCTATAATTTTTGGCTGTCAGCTTACTAGTTTACTAAGTTATATGAAAATGACATGGTTAAAACATTCCTAAGCAACACTATAATGCGTCAGTTATCGTCAATACTGAATTTAGTAGCATGATAGCACAATCTTATCCTTTAAATATCTATACATGTATTTTGTTTGTTCAAAGATAAGATCTAAGTGAATTTTGCGTTTTCATGTGGCTTGTTAAATATTTGAATAGTAAAACAACGTCGAATAAAATCAATATTTTATTAACATCAGAACAACTATGCTGAACATTATTTGTTTTAGAGCTAAAGCAAACAATGGACTGTGTCCACCGAGAGGAACTCAATCCCAGATTTCAGCGTTGTAAGACCGTAAATCTATCGCTGTCAACACCAAGGGACACCAAGCAGAAGAAATGATAATAATTTAACATAAATAAACCGATACCGGCATATTTCGAATATTTTTAACAGTTATTATATTACTTTTTATTAAGATAATATTTATCTGTGAAATGTCTACAAGGCTGTTTTGAAGTTTACTGGTGTAAGATACTCTCTCGACAACCAGTACTATTAAGTCACTTTAACTTACTAGGTTTTTATTCTCCTTTTACAGAAGCTTGTACAAGCTTATGACCACCAGCTGACGGTTTTATTCACTCTCGTTTAAATAAAGCATAGCATATTACGAAAAATAGAAGATACAATTAGTATCAAGTATGATACCTTGTAGCCGACTGACCCGTTCTTTTCAAAGTATAAATGACTTTTCTTTTTCGTTCAAAATAAATTTCTAGGCAGAGAGTCAAATAACTCTCGTTCAAACACTTGACTGTCAATAACAACGTAAGAGGATTTTTACTTTATGATTTGGAAAAGTACTTTGCTCCCTTAAAGATTAAAGACCCGACTTGAAACCTTGCTTATCTTATAAACGTCATCTACGATAAGAGAAGGTTTTACTTAGTAACAACGATTGTACTTCACCATATGAGATTGAAAAAGCAGTTATCGAATTCTCTTTATTACATGCTTGCAAAAGAAAAGAACTTAATACAAACTCTAATGTTTTGATTCGACTGATTATTCGCCATGATAGATGGGTGAGATTTATCATGAAATTTGTATTCTGTACAATGTCCAGTTAAGGTTTTAAAAGTTTCAAATTTATTTACAACAAGTTGAGTGCATGCAACCGGTTAATTTATATATATTATTGTTAATGCGAATAAATTATGATGTCATAGATTAATTCCTCAAAAAAGCCAGAACAACAATATGCTTTCGTAATAAACAATAGATTGTTTCTTGAGTAATAGGAAATGTACTGACGCACATTACTTTTCTACAGTAATTAAATACTCATCGAAATTTAAAACAATAAAAGACACAGTACTCGGAATTACTTCTTTTATTTCTGACTTACAAAAATCTTTTCCACTTATTTCCGAGAAAAAACAAAACAATAGATGGCAGTATTAGAACAATTATTGTGTGGTTCTCATAAATCAAAAAGGTTTACATTACATTATATTAAATACATATGATGTTATTTGTTATTAACTCAAAGCTAGACGAACGGATACTGTGCTCTGTCCCCCACTGGTGTTGAGTCTGCATACGAGATTTACTCTTAGGTATACATAATTCATACGTAAATTGTAAAAGCATATTACAGTGTTTGATGTCGCAGCGAAGTTATCTGAGTCCTGAACACAAACGTAGCTCTATCTTAAGAAGGTTTTCCATGTAAAAATAGGATTGTGTGTATGACTGTTAAGCGGAACAGTATTGTGAACGCGTGCTAACAGCGCGATCATACAAAAGTGATGCTAGTGAAAATATACGAGTTAATATTACTCCATGAATTAAATATGGCACGAAAGGGTATACCAAATAAAATTTTGGACAATGGACAAAAAGTAAAATACTATAAGTAATGCAAATACAAAATATAAAGTGTTAGTATTCAGTAACAGAGCAAACAAATTAACAATTTCAGAGAGGAAGGAACAGGTTTATTCAAAACGTGGACCGAATGCCAATAAAGATTAATCAATTTGGTGTTGAAAATTCTCACACAATAATCCATGGAACAAGAAAAAAATATTTACTAAAGCTACAAATTCAACTGCAATTTAAGACATTTTAGTATGTACATTATAGATTGATTATGCTTGTTATTATAGGTATGAACACTTCAGATTTCTCTTCTTTTGACATACTGTATACATGTGATGTGCATGCCATCTATTGGTAAAACAGTTAACCAATAGTAGGAATCCCTTTATAACATTGTCAGTTGTCCTTTATTCAGATAATAGTGATATGCTTGGAAGTCTGTTCGGTTAACAAATAAACCAATATGACTCAACATTTGTATTGTAAGAAACCTATTCATCCTTGAAATGAGATGAAACTTACAAAATGTGAACCTGCAGACGAGCTCGTAAGTGTTTTCTTTGGTTAACTTAATTGTATTCGATATTTTACCGTTGACACCGTTATTAGTATAATTATCCCAAATATTCAATAAATTCGAATTAAAATTAAATAATTTATTGCTTGCATAAGACACAGTGTCTCAATATGAATACTCTAGTTTTATGGAAGATAAAGGTGAACAAGCTTGTTATAAATTTCGCGCAATATTACTCGAGATATTTGTGCTAGCCATCCATAATTTTGAAACGATAGACTAGATGGAAGGCAGCTAGTCAACACCACCTACCTTTAACTCTTGGCATACTCTTAACCAAAACACTACCAGTAAACGGAAGAATCCTAAGCATTGTTTTTATAACCAATGCCTGCAATATAATTATTACTAACACCAAATTTAGTAATATGATCGCACAATCTTCACCTGTAAGTATCTACCTATATTTGTTTTTCAAATTCTAATTGGGATACTCTTTACCAACGAATAGTGGGACTGCCTGTTACATTATAACACCTGTGCGGCTTAAATGGCGAGTATTTTAGACAAAGAGATACAATCACAAGACTGACAGATTAAAGTCGAATACTTTAACCATTATGCTATGCCAAGCCAGATATGTGAATAGTTACAAAATTTCTGCATCTGTTGCGTTTCACCACCTGGAATGTTATCAGAAATTTAATAACAAAATTTATATTAATCAAATAAAACTGGTATATGTTGTGTCATGTTTACATCGTGAATATGGATTTAATTTTAGTTTCAAGTAAAGCGGCTCGTCATGGCCAGGTAGGTTAAGGCATTCGACTCGTAATTTGAGGGTCGCGGGTTCGAATCCCAGTCGCACCAAACATGCTCGCCCACTCAGCCGTGGTGGCGTGCTGATGACCAAGAGTTGGCGGTGGGTGATGATGACTAGCTGCCTTCCCTCTACTCTTACACTGCTAAATTAGGAACGGCTAGTGCAGAGAGCTCTCGTGTAGGTTTGCTCGAAATTCAAACCAAACCATAAATAGGATCTCCCTGAACAATATCGTTTCTTATTCACCCAATCCCGGTCGCACCAAACATGCTCGCCCTTTCAGCCATGGGGGCGTTATAATGTGACGGTCAATCCCACTATTCTTTGGTAAAAGAGTATCTCAAGAGTTGGCGATGGGTGGTGATGACTAGCTGCCTTCCCTCTAGTCTTACACTGCTAAAGTAGGGACGGCTTTGTCGAGTAGCTTTGTGCATAATTAAAAAAAAACAACAAACAACGAAACATCAAGTAAAGCTTAATTTTGAGTTTGACAAAAACGTAATATTAGTCACATAAGTAACTTGTACGTTAAAATGCAATTCGGCAAGATATACACAGTGCATACTTGGTAGATATTGTCAATAAACTGCCTAACAGTAGAAAGCGTGTGTGTTTTCTAAGAGCAATGCCACATCAGGCTATCTCCTGAGCCCACCGAGGGGAATCGAACCCTTGATTTTAGCGTTATAAATCCGGAGACATAGCGCTGTACTAGCGGGGGGGGCACCTAACAGTAGAAAGAAATATTACGTGATAATAGACAGTTGTAATACACTGTCTTACGGTAGACAGTGGAGAAATATTTTCTTATGGTGGATATTTAATCACTCCACAGAACAATATATATATACCAAACGTATAGTCTATTAGTTCTAAATTAGGGACAGCGCAAAAATTCTGAAACAAATAAATTAGTTCATTAACAACCACGTTTCCATTTTCATGGTTAATTTCTGATGTATAGATT
This sequence comes from Tachypleus tridentatus, assembly GCF_004210375.1. NCBI lineage: Eukaryota > Metazoa > Arthropoda > Merostomata > Xiphosura > Limulidae > Tachypleus > Tachypleus tridentatus. The sequence goes on from NC_134835.1 coordinate 85,044,198, forward strand.
AGTTCTATCGAGCTACGTATATTTTTATAAAAAGTAATATCAGCTCTACTTTTTATCAATTCTATTCACAACAAATGAAGACCACTAGGTTGATAAATCTTATACGCACCCTTTTCTTCGTGGTATGCAATTTAAAGTTCGAGGCTTAAAGTTCTAAACATCAGTTTTACAAAACAAGCAAAGAAAAAACAAAATGTGTTCATGAATTTAATTAAAAGTTTTGAACTACGGACTGATCGTGTTAAGGTAAAATAACATCATTATAGTGATGATAATGAGAAATAGAGCCTGTGGAACTGCTCCCCTTTATGATCTATAGGATGATCATAGAATCCGTTCACAGAGTACGGACCATATGTTTGTATCCACACTCTGTATTATGACAAAAATTCTTAGAAGAACGCCTCAATCATCCAATTCCAATTTATTGTCACTTGGGTTTAATCTTTTGCACGTGTAGGGTATATAAAAAGTGAAACGTGCTAGCGACAAAAATCGTTTTTTTTTTTTGCTTATTTGTTGTTGGATTTTATTAATTTACTGGTTAATGACAATAACTTGTATAATAGCAGTCTTCTCCGCATGCTATTCTATGAATGCATTCAAGCAGTCAGGCAGTGTTTTTATTCAATAAGCTGTAGTGGTGTAACACGTTCGCTTCCCCAAAATGTTCGCTGCGCGATAAGGACTGTAAAATAACAACATTATATAAACTATGTTTTTTACTTGAACGCAGAAAGCGCATCTATAAGATATAACATTTTATTTAACTATATTTATAATACTAAACCTATAACGTCGCTTTTTTTCAAAAAATAAGCTTGTGTTTAATAAGAATAATTGATTTTAATTAAAAAATTACAGTTTGATGTGAAAAGAGAGTTGTATTGTTTAGATACTTTACACGTGAAACACTTTTAATAAAGAAATCTTAGAAAAGTTATTTTAATGAGAATAATATTGTTGCAAGGTTTCTTATCAACTGTTAAATACGTATTTTATCTTTTCAATTTAATTATTGATAGAGATGCAAATTACGTTATAATAATGTGCAGATTTGTGGAAAATGACCATATTTTGACGTTTCTTCAAAGCCATGGCAAAACAGGTTCATACTAATGGAATAGTTGTGATTTATCACTCACTTTAAAAACGTCCTCTCTGCTAACTTGTTTGTTGTTAAGCACGAATCCACAGAATAGGCTATCTTCTCTGACCACATTAAAAAAGTTTCAAACTCAACTTTTAGCTTTATGGCTGTCAGACTTATCCCTGAAGTACCAGATAACCAGCTTCGCTGTGGAAAAATACTTACTAGAAAACTAATATCATAAAAGAATATTATCATTACCTTAGAAAGAAAACAAAGAAAAATCGCCAATGGAGCAAAAACGGTTTCGGCATAAAAGAGCTGATGAGCAATTGTTTGAGAGTGAAAAACATAAAATTATGTTGTATTATGTAATGATATTTGTTCTCTTTATCTTGTATGTATGTATATATATATATACATAGAGAGAGAGAGAGAGAATATGAAAGTGATTACAAAAACGAAATAAATACAAGCAATACAAATGAAATGCTGCTTATATAACATATACAGAGGTTGGGTATGCGAAACGACTTAGGAGTCTCACCAATTCTTAACATTCTATATCACCACGGCTGGTACTACTCTATCTCACGACCGTGCACCTTGACAATAGCTCTGCAACGTAGTTTTCATTACAAAAGATTATTATGTCCACTACTCCTCCAAGATGACTTTTCATAAACAATCTAATGTACGAGGACGAAGGTTTCTCACCTCCCTCTTCAACGGTCAGTCAAAAATCCATAGAAACTGTCTCCAGCGGCTCGACCAGTATACCCTAGTATGGAGTAGAATGATGTTTCGTTTTATTCTTCAGTTGCTTGAGCCATAAGACAGTTCAAAAGTTATGTCGTTGAAGCAACTTGCATGATTTATATCGCTTCTATAGATGAAAATTGTTCTTGATTATGTTGTGTACAGTTGCCTGAATCGCATGGATAGTTTTTACCACTAACCTTTATATTTACAAAAAAGCCCCCTCTTTATTTCTATACCAAGGGTAAGACTTGATACAGGTATCGTTTTCCATGATCCTAGTATCCCAAAGTGAACTATATTTCTATTAAGTAACAGGAATGCTCCCATTTTAGTAATTCTAAATCGTCTAAACACATCTTTTTTATCTGCATGTATGAATAATTTGCGTTGGAAAGGAAAATACAATGTAAAATTTTAGTTCTGATAAATTCTGTTCCATCGCAAATTTATATTGGCTACAGTTATCACGTAATTTGCTTACTTGCTTATTCAAAATATTGTTCATATAACGTACTCAACCTTATGTATTCATAATGTATTTCTAAATAAATATTCTTTGTAAAGAAACAAGATTCAAGCATTCAAAATTTAAAAACTACTCTGGTGCTAAAGATGGAACAGGTAGCTTTTTAAATATTATAAGGCTGGTGCATTAGAATACACCACTTTAAAATCAACATAATTTACGATCACAGTCATGCTTGTTCTACGTCTTTTCTATTATCACAAACTGCGTTTTTCTGTCTTCTTTAATTACTACCCAAGTTTAAAGCACAACCATTAGTAATACTCCATTGATGCTATGAAATGTAAGTTTTACTAACAACCAATATTATAAAAATTGGAGACAAAAGTATTCCATCAATACTCTTTTACCTCATAAATAAACTTTCCTGCTTTGCCAATTCACAGTATTATTTTTCTTCCTCTTTTTGACAAGAATTTCTTTAAATTCAATTCATAGCCTTTTTAATATTTTATTCTTGGCTCATGAATCAGAAGCTAAAATTTAATGACAAAATGACAGTTCTCACAGTGCAAGAGAACTTAGTTATAGTCATGTTTACAATCAAAAGCCTCGGCAAAAATGTTAATGTGTCTTTCTGATTAATTGGAAATTTATTCCAGTTCAGTAGAGTTAAATAAGAAAAAGTTACAAAACTTACTCAGCAGAGGACGAAGTTTTATTTTAAACTTAAGTCTTTTTTTTGTATGTACAATTTTTTATGGAAATTCAAAAGATTCTTAATTTCCCAATAATAAAGATAATGCTTGCTAAGTTAATACTCTCGAGCAACTGCTCAATATAATCTCAGTCACAACAACTAAAGTCTTTAACTCTTTATGTGTTGATGTCTTTTCTTTATAAACAGAAATTACTTCTTTATTCACTGATAGGTTAGTACATTAAACAACACAAAAGATGTGCTGCACAATTATAGATTCAATATCGTAATCTTAAATATAATTTAACTGTTAAATACAAAAAAGAAACTAAACATATAATAGCCTACATAAGATTAATCTCCCGGTATATGAGCTACTTGTGTAAGCTAATGCAATAATTATGTATTTGGTTCGCACCAAATTTCTGACAAATTGTTTATACGGTAGTGCTACAGATAGACTAAAATAATTACGAAGAAACGTTAGAAGTTTGTTAAATAAATCCTACAACATTTGAGAGATAGAAGCCTTTGATATACTACAAAGAAGCGGAGAAACCCGTAGAGCAAAGTACTCAGGACGGAAACGGACTTCAAAACCACACTCAAAGTCAATTTGAAGCCATACATTCATTTTGTACTTTAAGGAAAAATAACTTCTTGTTCCAAACGAAAATGAAAAGGGTTATACCTCGTGGTAACATTAACAATACGATAAACACGGGTTTTAAGCTGTTGATGATTTACAAATCTAAGATTTATGAGCTCTCAACGACATCTCGAAACCACCAACTGTTTTCACGAGAAAAATGTTAGAAACAAATTTGAGTCGTTGTTCTTGCTTTGAATTAAGCACAAAGCTACACAATGGGCTATCTGTGCTTTACCCACCGCGGGTATCGAAGCCCGATTTTTAGCGTTGTAAGTCCGCAGACATACCGCTGAGTCACTGGGGGGCTAAACTGGAGTCAAAACAACCCCACGCGACCTCACATTGGCAAAGTCCATGAATGCAGCTCAAATAGACTTTTGTGTCTCTCTGCTTTTGGTCTGTCAGACGTTTCCTTGGAAACGATGTCCACATACCTTGTATAATGTCTGAAACGTTTATTACTTCGCGTGAGCAATGATTGACTGTTTTAGTTATATTGACAATAGTGGTTGAGTAACAGTGAGCAATTAAATCTATTAGATTCAGTACGATCGACAAAGAAAGAAATAATTTCAAGGTCATCGTGGGACCTGGAACATGATTCTTATAAAAATGCAATAAAACTCAATAATTAAATAGTGATCTAACAATTTCTTCCGATGAATATGGAAAATCAAACAATGCATTTATTTCTCAGCTAGTATGTCTACGTCTTTAATTAAAATGTGTTCCTGAATTTAACGTTTGTAAAATTTGAATTCATGAGTCATTAGCAGGAAAGATAGTTTTTATACAGATAACTTTGAAACATTGTCTTTAGTAAACAACTTGTCAATAGAAATTAACGTGGGATGTTTCGTTTTCTATAATAACATTTCAAGAATTTTCTTTCCTATTCTCATTCTTCTCTGCTGGAACGGCAGTAAGTCTACGGATTTACACTCTTTCAATCAGGGGTTCAATTTCACCCAGCAGATAGTTCGATGTGGCTTTGCTTTAAGAAAACACACACACGATTCCCATTTGTTCGGTAATCATAGGTTCGTCTCGCTTGTTATGTTCTTTTAAAGCGTTTCGTAATTTTAAAACTGCACGTCTTTCATTTATATTTATTCTATTTGTATTTGCTTTATAAACAATAAAATAAATAAAAGTATCAAAACAAGCGTAAATTCATAGCAATAATTATGCATGTGGTGCCATCTTTCAGAGTTATCATGCACTGAAGATATTTGATATAGAAAATAAGAGACTTTATGGGTACGAATTATACTAGCATATAAAACATTACAGACTAATATACTACAAATATTTTTTCTAGAAGAGTAAAGATAAAATAGTTCTCATTAGCAAGATTGATCTTATAAAATTATATAGTTTATAAATTTTATGGGTGAAAGTGGAAGAGAATGTGATAAGACGTCATCCAAACTACATGTGTTAGTGCCGACGATACTGTATTCCAATCAACTGCTTTTAAGACATTACTCTAAAAAGGGTGTTACAAGTGTCCTTAACATGTCAGAACGTTATATTACTTTATTATTTGATCTAGTATTAGTCCGTGATTTTTACCTTAAAGAAGGGTATATTAAAATTAAAATAAATATAAATATGCGCATGAGTTATATAGATTCATATTATTGTACCTCTGGATTTCAACGTCAAATAATTCAAAAACACTTAAATGCGAACCTCCGCTCTCGAACAAAAATTACAAGTTTCGTAAACACACAGTTAGTAATTCCCACTTGAGGTAGCCTGGCATAGCCAAGCGCGTTAAGGCGTGCGCTTCGTAATCCGAGGGTCGCGGATTCGCGCCCGAGTCGCGCTAAACTTGCTCGCCCTCCCAGCCGTGGGGGCGTTATAATGTGACGGTCAATTCCACTATTCGTTGGTAAAAGAGTAGCCCAAGAGTTGGCGGTGGGTGGTGATGACTAGCTGCCTTCCCTCTAGTCTTACACTGCTAAAGTAGGGACGGCTAGCACAGATAGCCCTCGAGTAGCTTTGTGCGAAATTCCAAAACAAACAAATCCACTTGAGGAGAATTAAATTATATAACTTCAAAAACGACGTATAAAAATCTGTCGTCGTACAAGAACATTTTTCATTTACAGGAAAAATAAATATTGTGAAAGGTAATTTTATATGATTGTTACTAGTCTTGTTCCTGAAACTATTTTGTTCGTGTATGGTTTGGGTTTGGTAATTAACAACACCTATTTTATATGTAGAATTTTCTTATCGCGTTCTCTAGTGGTAATTTATAATGTATACTTAGAGGGATTTAGACATTTCGGCAAAAGAGTTAGTAAAAAAAGTTCTTCTACTATTCCTTATAAAGCCGCAATGGCGAAACGTTGGCTAAAATATATTTTTTTTTATTAGCTGAAGAGTAAAAGTCGTTTCTTTTCTCCAACTTTATTGCCGGAATTTGTAAATTCTCCCATTATAAACTATAAATTCTACAAAAACAACTTCAGCACAACTCTCTCTGATGAAGTCATATGAACGAAACGTTGATTGGTATAAAGTTTTCTTAGTGTTATCTGGAGAGTAAAGGTCATTCTTTTTTCTCTAATTTTATTACCAAAATTTCTACCTAGAATATTTAGCTTACTGGGACGTACTATATCATCATATTCGCCAGGAACGTGATCACATATATTAAATTCATTATTCGTCATAAAATTTATACATTTTTTTACGTTTCATACACAGGGTATTGTTTTATAAGAATATTAAGCGTAATAAAATCAAACTTTTTAATAGAATAACATTCACAGACTTGATCATTGATGCTTTATGAAAAGCCAAATGTAAATTGCCCTTATATACATATATATATATATATATATATGCAAAAACGGCTCGTTTGGGTTGAGAAAATATTTTACGTAGAAGAGCGAACAACGTTTCGACATTCTTCGGTCATCGCCAGGTTCACAAAGAACGTTGTTCGCTCTTCTACGTAAAATATTTTCTCAACCCAAACGAGCCGTTTTTACATATATATTTCTCTACAAGTGGGTTTTCTCGACATCACTGATAAATTGCCCTTACTATTAGAAATAATGAAACAGCATCATTTACATACATGTTAATAAAATATCTCACATTCAAACGCATAGTTAATATCAGTAAATATAAGCCCATCAAGTACATTAAACAATGTCCTTACACTATTTTGATGCAACTTCCACATTCGTCAACTTTGTTTCGTCTGAAAAACAACAACAAAAAATAATTCCAGTTTGTTTCTACGGCTTCAATGCACGTTTCCAAGTACATCCTGTGTCCTGAGAGACATGAGCTAAATGACCTGGTCAGTATCTGTCCTTAATATTCAGACATATTAATCCTCAATTTACAATTAACCATAGAAATGGTAACCACTCAACAACATCTACAGACTATAGAGCTACTCTTCACCAAATAAAGGGCTTTACTGTCACAGCTATAACGCTTCCATACCTTCAGTGATGTATACAGAACTGATACTTGATATTGAACATTTTGATCAGTAGCTCAGTAAACTAAATACTAAAAGACTGGATGACGCAATTAGGTCATTTTGATTTCGAGAGGGAAAAGGGGCATGTTTTTTATACAGGTATACTATTTTTTATTAAGTTTAACTAAAAATTAAAACTGTGATCTATGAAAAATCCGGTATAAACATTTTCTAGATTCATTCTCAAAATTCGATTAATTTTTCTGTGGGTGGAACATGCATACTTTACATACATATAGTATCCTGTAATATTTAATAATCCAACCAAATATGTTGATAAACGAAAATTGTTAGACAATTTAAGGAAATATTTATTGACTGTTTTTCCGGTCAAATTTGTGTTGACTCAAAAAAACAAAAACAACTTTTTTTCCCTTTTCGCACAAAACTTATTTCACTCACGGCTTTAAAGATCTATAAAAATAATGAATATTTTTTAGTGACTGCACATGAAATACAAAGTAAAGACAAAGCCAGTAAAATGACCTCTTTAGGTCGTATTGATTGTTTTAGATACTCATACAAAGCTATAAAAAGACTAGCTGTGCTTAGTACTCTAATTAAATAGTAGGATATAACGTGTCTGACGACCCCAAATTGTAGAGCACAATTTTGTTTTCTTGTTTTTTGTGGTAGCATGACACAAACCATTGACTAATGATACCAACCCGACACCTAGCCTTTATTAAACCATATGAGTTGCACATGAATAAGGAAATCTGATAGATTGTTGAATGGTTTAAAATAATTTTGGGGTGTGAGTGTATGATAATTATCATGTCTTAGACTAGGCCTAAAGTTTCTTTTTCGCTAAAGCATACAACTGTTGTGGTATGAAAATAAAAAAACACAATCTTTAGTATTTATATATTTGAAGAATATTCTTTGAAATTATGTCTTTAATATTATGTAGAAATACTCTTCTCAAGGTTTACTACAATTATAAAGTTATTATAGACATTTTGTAATTATTTAGGTTGTTTTGGCGTAACCGTTTATTTGATTTATATTTGAAAGCTAATAGTATAAGTAATTTTATTATACCGGTGAATTAAAAAGATATACGATAGTTTTCAAACATATTCTTCCAATCTGTCAAAGTACTGAATAATGGATATTTGTATTGATTGCGCACCAAAGGCACAGCGAAGACAGAACCCATAATATGGATTTTTAAGCCGTATTTAAGTCGTAATTTATCAGCATGTAAAAATATATGTTCGAATGTATTTATGTGTGCACATAATATCTCTAGTATTTTTATTTTTTTACCTTACAGCCAAAATGATGTTCTCTAATAGTACAGCAGTTTCTCTGTTTTTGAATTTCGCGCAAAGCTACACGAGGACTATCAAGGCTAGCTGTCTGTAATTTAGCTGTGTAAAGCTAGAGGGAAGGTTGTTAATCATTACCACCCACCGCCAACTCTTGGACTGCTCTTTTACCAACGAATAGTGAGATTGACCGTTACCTAATAACACCCCTGCAGCTAAAATGGCGAGCATGTTTGGTGCGACGGGAATTCAAACCCGCGTCACTCAGATTACGAGTCGAGCGACTTAACCACCTGGCCATGCCAGGCCTAGTACAACACTTTGTCTGCGGACTTACACCGCTAGAAACAGGATTTTAATAGCCCTGGTAGCCAGTGCACAGATAACCTATTGTGCAGCTTCGTGCTTAGCTTTAAACAAAATGACAAACATTTAGCCCATTGTTTGGAATTTCTTCATGTTAGATCTCTTCGATGACATAAATAGTTCGTCTTCTAATGTACACTATCATAAGATTAGTTTCACGCTTTTACTTTTCTTTAGTATATTGTTTTCAATGAGTTCAAAGAATCTTTGAAATTCGAGTCAAAGTATTTTTTTATTGTTGTAATATTTCTAAATATCCTAGTTACTACTTATTAGGTTTAGAAAAATATATTTGCATGCAAACGTACATGTGAAAGAAATCATGTTTAGTCACTCAGTCAAGTCACTTCCGAATGGATAGTACCAGTTCTTTGATACTTGGTGTCCTTTCCTGATCCTATGGCTCAGCATGGCCAGGTGGTTAAGGCGCTCGACTCGTAATCCGAGGGTCGCGGGTTCGAACCCCCGTCACACCAAAAATGCTCGCCCTTTCAGCCATAGAGGCGTTATAATGTTACGGTCAATCCCACTATTCGTTTGTAAAAGAGTAGCCCAAGAGTTTGCGGTGGGTGGTGATGACTAGATGCCTTCCAGTCTTACACTGCTAAATTAGGGACGGCTAGCGAATATAGCCCTCGTGCAGATCTGCGCGTAATTCAAAACAAACCAAACCAAACTAAACCTGATCCTATACCTTCACACCATGCATGCACTTCTTATCTAACGTCATCTACACTAGCAGAAAAACGCATGTGAAGGTAGTAGACACTTCAAAAAGTCAATATTGTATCATGTTTACATAACAATGTTATCCAGTACGTTTGAAAAGAGCAGCAATTGTTACAACTGGTCAATAGCTTTAGCACTGTAACGATGTAATGCATTTATTATATAATGTACTGCTTCAACTTGCTTTCTTATTGAGATAGAAAAATGAAACTTCTCACCCTATGTGTAATATTGTTTTTAGTCGATTTTAAATGGTTTCAAAAAAGATTAAGTAATTACTCTTTTAAGAACTATGTTGCATATAATAGTGGAAACATAAGATTTTCCGACTGTTATATCCCATTACATAAAATTTAACGTACTATTATGTTTACTTAATAAAATTACTGCTGAGTGTTATATAAAGAATAAGGGGTATTAATTCTTTCTTCCTGCAGTTGTGGAAATCATTCGAAGTAGTTTCCAATTTATTGCGTTTTATTAACTTTAGATAACTATTCTTAACTTTTTAATGAACGTTTTGAGCCATGCATTGCAAGTTTTTAGCATGTCCGAACTATGGACCTTATAATTCCTGATTCGTGACTCGTTGCTGCACTAGCAAGTTATATATTTTATGTCCTTGAGTGTGTTGAAAGTGTCACTGTCAAATCCAACTATTTAATCAGACAAGAGTGGCCCATTTAGCCGCATTTCATTTTAACTATTAGTATCAGTTCGGAATTGTGAGCGGCTATGCGCAGAGAAACCTTGCATAGCTTTTCAAAACACACGATTAAATGTTATCTTCTTACTAATGGAAAACTATATATATGATGTTTTTAAAATATTATTTTCATTTTCTGTAGATAATATTCCTTCAATAATTCTAGTAACTTGTACGTTGTTTTGCATAACGCGCCGTTCAGGTTGAAGGTACCAAACATTCAATAGAGAATAACAATATATTTTTACATAATAAATCACTATAGAAATAAAAGAAAATCACTTCTGCTCTAGAACAAAAAATGCTTCGTTATAATTTAAGCAATGAACTACTCCATACATTCGGTTTTGAGAATATTTCTGTAACGTTTAGGGATAAGTAGTTTACACGTGAATCTATTTGCATTTTAATGAATAGAATTATTAGGCTAATGTTTAAAAAAATATCAAATTGGTAGAAAGCGATCAGTTTTTGATAGACGTGTCAGGGAAGCTCAATGTTTTCAAACTTTTCGATTATGGAAACAGGACAGAGGCGAAGATAATCTCAATACCTCTATAAGCATTACAATCATAACATAAGAATAATGATTTGTACCTTGATATATAATATCTTTATATTATAGTCAGGAAACCTGGACCTTTAGCAGATAGGAAATAAACGCATCATGAAATATGACAACTATGTTTTAACAGGATAATATAAAATATCAGGAAAATTAATGTCTGTATAACGAAAGTTTGAGTGTCAGACCAAATGGATAATCTCCATACTACACTCTGGTGTATTCCTGGCAGATTGATTAACTGACAGAAATACTCTTGTATCTCAGGAGATATATATGGTCATCCTTCATTGTCATACAAAAAATACAGCTTTCCTTCATTCCTAAACTCTTTCACTTTTGGTGGTGTTTTTTCCCTTCTGTTCTCTATTACTAAACATTTTTTTTTAGTCACAAACGTTGTCATTTAGTTATCAATTCTGCTTCACAAGAAGACACTTAGTTGTCAAAATTTCTGTTTCTTGTGTATCGTTTTTAAACATTTATGAATCGGTGATGACTCGAAAAATGTTTATCAAAGCGCTTCTGATGCGAATTCGTTTTAATATCTGTGTGCTCAGTGAAGTTTGGAGTTCACGAATCCTCTTGTTGAAACAAGGCACCCAGAGTGAGACTACTTCGGCTTACAAATATTAACAGTATAATATTTTCGAATTTGGCAATAATAAAATTCTTTGTACAATAACAACCTTCTATTATTTGCTCTATATTTGTTGAACCTAACTGATTTTAGCAAATACAGTATCAAGAAACTATTCTAATACATTTTCAAATTATAGAATGTACCTATCTTTGTCTGATTCTTATTTTTTAATGTCTATACCCGCATGCACAATTGTTCGTAATTTTAAGCATCATTTTACAAAAACTTTTATTATCAGTTAATCATTAGGCAGATGGATACAGATTGCAGAAACAAATAATACCATTTCCCACTTCTCGGGTCCCTTATAATAAAGTAGTAAACTCTGTACTATGTTAATTAGGCTTCAACAATCTGGAAAAATCCTCAAAGCATAAGTCATTTAAAAAACGCAAGTGTTTACTTAAGTTTAGATACTTCGTCCGCTAATATGTAATTACTCAAACTTAATGGTGATGTGTCATTACTCATATATTTGTATAATATGATTTCAGAATTTACTAATACAAAGAAAAATGAATGATTCGTCATTTATTGCATTTCATCTTCAATTGCATCTTGTTAGAAGTCAAGATAATACATTTAGTTTCCTAAAGGGCCATTATTACAAACTTAAAACACAGAAAGTCCCTTAACATTTTTACCTTTTCACTGGCATCCACTTGTGCTAACGATGTATTTAAATGAGTTATTAACAATTTCGTGACATAAAATAAAAACTTTAAACGTTATCTTGATGACTAATGAGTTCCACGATATAGGCAGCTAGTCATCATTGGGATGCTCTCTTACCAACGAATAGTGGGGTTGATCGTTACATTATAACGCCCCCATAGCTAAAAGGGAGAGCATGTTTGGTACGACGGGGATTCGAACCCGGAACTCTCAGATTACGAGTTGAGTGTTTAACCACCTGCCCAAGACATAGGACGCATTAAACTTCTATTTCCCAATATAAACTTACAGACAATAATAACTTTTGCAACTTCCTAGACTTTAACTTGAAATTGTCTTGCCTCCTTAATGTTACAATCAGTATTGAAAATTCAACCATAAAGTATGAAAATATTAATTGTTTTCGGATAACTCAAACAAAACAACCGTAGAAAATAATAATTCTCCTTACTATCCAAAAGAGAAATACCATCAAACTGAAACGAAATTGTTAATCCTATTTTTACACTGCTCTTAACTTACCTAACCAATTTAAAAAGTTCCTGTTTTTACATTCTCACAAATAACAAAATAAACCAATTATTGAAACAATCCAAGCGCAGGAAGATAATTTTCCAAGGTCAGAAGTGTTTTTTTTTAACTTTAAAATATTATACTAGTGGCAGCAATGTATAGGATATAACTAAATATTTACGATCGCACTAATGGAAAACTTTGAATGATAATAATTTGAGTTGCAGGTAAAGCTTATCTTTAATTCCCATTTTCAAACTTAATATTGTCACAAAACTGACCCTTTTTAATGTTCTCGAGAGGTTAGATTTATAAACAATTAAAATGCTTGGAAGAAAAGTTGAGAGTTTTTTTCAATTTTTAAAAAGTGATCGAACTGTTAAATAAACATTACAGAATCGATGTGTTTTTTAACCAAGCTTAATAAACAAATAGTTCAATAAGACGACCAAAGTCAAAGAGATACAAAAGTACTAAGTTAGAACACTTTAATATATGTTGAACTTTGTGAGTGCGTTAATGTGAATTCTTACCTGAATATTTCTAGCACTCATAATAGGATCATACATACACATCAATAATTATTCTAGATGGAAAGAGAGCTGCCTGAAATCAGAAAACAGGCTGCTTATTATTACATGCTTGCATCTGAATGTGTAGAATGTAATCCTTTTCTAACAACAAGAAAAAGTGGGGAAAAGTATAGGGAAACTGATCCTGCTAAGATTCTTTTCAGGAAATTTTATTCAAAGCTTAAACCAATATCCATTAAGGTCTTCAATTTATATTGCTTTTTAAGGTTACTATAGCAACCGTATCTAGGATCCATGAAATGTTAGACAAAAAACTTACATTTAAGTATTCTGTGTAGAAAGATGAAATCACAGATGCGTAAAAGAATTATATCTGAGCTGATCGAAAAATACTTTAGGAAATGAAATCTTGATAAAGATTTGGAATACCATACAAAATATTTGAATATTTTCTACAGATATCAAGAATAATTTTGGAAACTGTTTATCTCTTAAAAATAACTAACAGGTAAATAGTGTTTCAGTTAATCACGTGTACTATTAAGCAACTTATAATATTTAATTCACACTAAGTGAATCGATAAAAAAAATCAGTCCTATTCCAAAATTTATTAAAGTGCGGACGTTTTCGTCAATCAAGTGAATTGTAATAACTAACGTTTATTGCAAAAAAAATTCCATCACTAAAAATCAAATTCTTCATAACTGTTTGGTAAGAACTTTGGCACAACCATTTCTGCTGTTCTCCGTGATGCTGAAACACTAGCAGATTATACAAAACAAAAGTAGTAAAACCTTTGAAATAAACTGGTAGGTCCATAGGTTCTCCGATGATTTATTTTATTTTCCATGAATATGGAAGATAAAAAAACCCAAAGGGCTCCGTCTTTCTTAAACCGTTTCTTGAAAAATGGTTTTCTTTTCACGCGATGAAGACGGGATGGCCAGGCCGAAAGACTTAAGTTAACAATGATATAAATCAGAATGACCATCCTACTTCAGAACAAGGCGGAACATCGTCTCTTGATCAGAGAAGAGTTTCTGGAAAGGAACTCATGTGCGAGATCTGATATATCAGATTCGTTATAGAAACATATATATGTTGTCATGTGCGTGCTGTAAAAATACTGTCATAATCTTATTGTGTTGCATGCAAACATTGGCCTGATGGTTCCCTTTTGTTTAGACCTCGTTTTTGTTTTTCTTAAACAGTTTCAAATGCTTACTGAAAGATCGATATTTTATCGATGCTATCGATAAATATAGATCGATAAAATAAATCTAATTTCCTGTGAAAACAACAACAACTGATTTTTGCGATAAGTAGAACTACGAACAACCTGTTTGTAAATAATTTAAAACAAAATCCTTACGCTTTTGTTATGCAGTTTAGGTATTTTTACACATGTACATCCATACATATCTTACATGTTCTTATATTAACAATAAACAGTAGAATAAACATGTCGCAATCTGGTAGCGAGAGGAGATAATCTGATGTAATTCTCCTAATTTGTATATGTGTATAAAACTTTTATTTTTCCTTTATATAAATTTGAGGAAAACATCTAACATTTTAAAGTTTTAGACTTTCTTATAATAGTTAACTCCAATGATATTTTTATGTTATTGTGATGTCTGTTCGAGGAACTCATAAATGAACTTCTGTAACTACCATTCACTTATAAATAAATAAGAAATACAATAAAACAAAGTTTATTTTCCAAAATTTGTGAGATGTGAAATCAGTGAAACGAATACATTACGTTTATGTTAAAAATATATAATACATGGACTAAATTGTCAGGTCAGTGAGAATACGTGGGCTAAACTATCAGGTCAGAGATCCTAGATTCACGCATTGCCTAACCTAATTTAGAATTGCTGACCAGAGAGGTAAGAGATGCAACAGTAGTCTTGTTAAGTCTATTAAGGTCACGTTTATAAAACATCTAAATATAAAATTGAGAAGAGTTTCAATGGTATACCTTGGACTTGAACTTTGGACTTTGCTATCAGCAAAATGATATTCTAATGATTAAACAACGCTCGGCTCTAATGAGTTAATAATGGCGATCAGCCTTAAATGCCCGTGACATCAGTGAAGATCACTTTACACTTTCTATTCGTCCACTTCTTAATAACAAAACTCTGCTCAGCTCGTGTTATCTGGCGCTTTATTTTGCAGTTCACCTACTTTGTTGACCCTGCTTAGCTTGTGTTTTCTGGTGTCTTATTTTGCAGTTCACCTACTTTGTTGACCCTGCTTAGCTCGTATTATCCGATTTCTTATTCTGCGGTTCAACTAGTTTGTAGATCTGCGTCAAGTCTTAATATCATGAATTCTCAACAAATGCTTTATTCTATAGCGGATGAAATATTTACTCCCGTTTTAATGAGTATCAACTACTTGATATAATAGAGATGAAAGGTTTTGTTAATGAAATTATTTTAATTTAATCAAACTTCATACGATTTTTTTTATTAATCTATGTACCGCTAACGTCATCAGTATGTACTCAGTAAAACAGTTCAACTCGTACTTTTAATGTTATAAAAGCACACGCGTTTATTTTTTTGAATACATTTTCAATATCTACTTATTTTAAAATAAATATAAGACAATACGTTGTTGAATTCAATGCCCAATATTTCATTCCCTGCTTAAACTATAAACGTAGACATTTTTAATTGTATTAGGTAACATCTTTGCATGAATCTCTATCTAAAAACAACATTTCATAATTACAGATCGCCATCTTAACAATATCACTATATATATAAGTTGCTGTTCTTTAATTACATCACTTTTGTCGAATTTTGATTAAAACATAAGACTTATGAAATTGGAACACAATAGTAAAAAAAGGAATTTTTTTTACCTTTATACTACCATACGTTTTCAGATTTCACTGCAAATTTAAAAGTGTACCCAGGGTTTTTAGATCACATGTATTTTAGTCACAGTGGCCTCTTCTCCACTACTTTCTGATCTGTTGTCTTCTACAGACTCTAAACAGGTCGCATCACAATGAGCAGCCGCCAATTGTTTGTCGACCAAGATCTTTCAGAAGCAGCGCGCGCAAGCTTACGGCAAGATATCTCTTTGTACTTCACGTGTCTACATTTGAGCAAGCTAGTCACCCAACACTAAGAGAATGTTGAAAAACTAATTATAAAAAAATAATAAAACCTCTTATTGCGGTAAAACTCCACAAGAGGCGAACTACTATCTTTAATAATGTTTACATTAGGTACATGTTTAATGTGCAGGTCAACAAGATACACGTTATATAGCGCACAACATATCTAAAAGAGCCTCAATGGCTTGATAAACACGCCAAAGATTCCTCACGTGTTCTAGTAATTACCAAAAACTAATGACTTTTTTTAATTTTCGTGGGACTACATTTGGTACACAGTCGATTAGTGTGCACTTTAGATTGAATTGAATTACGAACACAGGTCATTTAAGGAAAAACTGTTTTATTGCGTAACACTACTTTGTTCAAAATGTTATGTTTGTCTATGAGTATTATCTTTTGCGCTTGACAACAAAACTAGTCTGTTTAAGAGTTGTTCTGGCCTATTTAAGGCGATTAATATTAGGATAAATCTATGTGGAAATATATATCCGTTATAGTTACGCAAAAATGTGCAGTGGACTTGAAATATCATTCACCAATTGTAATTATTTTATCAAAAGTGACTTATATTTATTCTCAAAGTGCAAGTACATATCAAAAAACAGAATAAAATTCACAAACAACTTATGTATCAGTGAATTAAAACGATTTTATAAGCTATCTTTAAATGTAAGATTGATTCTTTCGTAAGGGTAAATATTCAATGTAATTTTAAATTGAAAACATAAAAGTTGAGTGCTAAGTTTAACAATATACACTAAATTATAAACTGAATGGTTTCCTACACAACACGTGCAGTATTTCAAAGCGTATGTAGTTTTCTAACATTAATGTTGCGTTGGGTAAAAAATTATACGACCACAGGTGCCCGCATGCAATCAACGTTTCAATCAATGTGTGTCAAATTTTCGCTTGTGCATACAATGTTACAGAAGTAACTTTTAAGACTGTGTTAAGCGAGGTAAATATTTCTAACTATACAAAACTGATGAAACTGAACATTGTCAAATGTAATAAATGTCACTATAATTCGATAAATAACTTCTTGTCAATGTTAAAGTTTATTTTTCTCTGTTGTGTTATACAGACGATCGCAGTACGTTAATCTTACGTTACAATAACACTTTGAATATGCTAATGAAATATTATTTTTGGAGAGACTGGGGTAGAAAAACGTTCAAAACAGCAAAGTGCTTGGAAACCACACCATGAGCTAATTCATAGCAATACCTTCAAACCACAACGTTAAAGTTGTGGTAACGACAAATAACTCTCATATAAAACCTCATTACTTTGCAACCGTTACCAAAATAATAAACAAGGATATAAGGTTAACAAGTGTATGTGTGTATTTTTCCTACGGCAAAGCCACATCAGGCTATCTGCTGAGCCCACCGAGGGGAATCGAATCCCTGATTTTAGCGTTGTAAATCCGTAGACATACGGCTGTACTAGTGGACGGCTAAAGTTAGCGAAAAGTCACAATCCCAAGTCATAAGCTTCTAGCCACGTGTAGAATATAACAGATGTATGTACAATGAGTAGCTATTGATTAGAGAGTTTGACTCGCAATCTGGGAAGCATAGAATCTAAAATCGATGTGGTGGCATTATAATGTGACGGTCATTCCAATTATCAATCGATAAAGAGAAGCCTAAATGTTGGCGGTAGATGGTGTTGATTAGCTGCCTTCACTCTAGTCTGTCACTTTAAAAGTAGCTTTCAAGTAGCTTTTCGCAAAAGTTGAAGAGAACAACAACTAAGTTCCTAAGGGAAGGATGGACAATGAAACTGGAATCATAGCAATCCTATTCATTTAATACCTCTACCCCACAGATAGAACTTTAGAGAACTTTTCTGTGCCTGTAGGTTGTTTTTTTAAAAACAAACACCAATGCTCACGTGCAGTGAATGGCCTGAGGAAAGTTTTCAGAATTTGTGATCTCAGATTTACTTTACCACCCGTCACAAAATTGCTCTTTCAAACAACAGCGCGCAACCATAACCATCAGATCATATACAATTAAGGAAGAAAACAGTTCCAAAGAACAGCACGGGCCCAGGAATATACTTGTTCATGATATGCGATTAACCTTTAGAATGCAGCTTACTGAATGCCAAAATTGACACCCAAAGACTTCACAATAAATGACAATAAGATGTTATGTTTTAATTACTTTAACATTGTGTCTCATGATGTATATTTAAACAATATAAACTCATTTTATACGTATTACCCACTTTGAAGAGACAGAACTTTCCTTTCTTCTATTGTTTTAAATTAATTATTATGTTTTTATTTATTTATGTAACAATGTTATCTGTCGTTTGTGACAGAATATTTTGACAGAAGCATGAAGTTTCAGAGTTGCTCAAAAACAAACAAAAACAGATAAGTGATAGATCCATAAAGTTTATCCTGGTACGTAATATAAAGATGTACATGCTATTGGAAAGCTGATCTGCACATTGAGTCGTCTGGATAGGGTCATTCAAGACCAACTACGCCACGTAATGACTCTATGTGCAAAGAATTATCACTAAAAGTCATCATGTGGCTGCCTCTGGACTAATATAGACTTTACAACAGAAATTGATCAAACTTTAACAAAAAGACTTTCTGTGTCCAACTTAAGGTTGAAAAGAGCTGTTTTACCTTCAAAGTTGATCACACAACGCATATGATATTACTATGTTTGGCATAACGTATCGATGTTTGTGTCCATCACATATAAGGTAAAATTTTTTAAATCAGAACCAGAAAACGATCAGTGGGGTAGAGAAGGTGGTGAATGACAAACACAGCAGTGTCCTGTTACAAATTGTAACAGTTACGTTCCTAATTTTACTTGTTTTTACTATAGCACACACGAGATATTAGTTGTTATTGCATACAAAATAAGTATACATAAGTATACCGAAATTAAACTAAAAGAAGCTATTACATTATTATAATCCAGTAATTAACTTTCGTGCAATTTGAATCGTAGTATCATTTTACCGAAGAAAGTTTCAGTAAAAGTTCCTTTTCTGAACTGTAGAGATGACGACATGAATCAGTAGCTTTCACTGTTTATTGTCACTGTGCTAAATCCGTTATCAATGATTCCTCAAAAAATGAAGTCCTGTCACAAAGTTGATCAAAAATTCAGCCTACGCTGCACGTAACCTTCTGGTTATACAAAAGTTACGCCACAGTTACGAGTGTTGGTTTGTTTACGGAAAAGAAACTTGAACCTCATCGTTCCATAAAATGTTGTCTTGCAAGATGTAATTGGTCTTTAGCCAGAAATCGAAGCCCTAAGTCTTGCTGTTTGTGTGTATTTCTTTATAGTAGTTATTAAGTGATATGCATCATATATGGGCACAGATTCGGTGCCTTATGTATGATCTTCAAGGGTTACATCCTATACAAGCACAAGTTCTGTGTCTCATGCACAAGTGCTCTGTATACTTAACAATTTTATTGGCGATGCAAGTCCCGTAGGACTAAAATCTGTCACAACTACTTCAGTAAGTATTGTAGATCAACCATTACGAATTGCATTTCTTACTGACCCTTTTTTTCAACTACTTTTTTTAGCGTCCGAAAAGTCTCGTTGCTGCACAGTCCTTTTATTACGTCGTTAGGTTCTTAATGCTACGCCAGTTTTATTGCCATTGCTATAGTAATGCTTTACTAAAGCACTAGTGGTGTCAAAGTATTCCCTAAAAATATATCATTTAAAGTTCAAGACGTAAGATGTACGTGGTTCTATAAAAACACTTTCTGGGGGTAATAGCTACTTTTAATAACTAAAGTGGCATCTAAGTTTCTATTTATCCATAATACGAAACAGCAACTCTCGATTTAGTGAATAGTAAATATTTATAGTTTTATGTTGTGTTTTTCTTGCTAGTTTTGTCCATTCGTTTACTTCCTGTTTCATTGTATAATAGCATTTATCAAGTACTGAATAAACATTTCGTGTGTTTATCTGACAAGCAATATTTCTGACAGACCAGTTTTGTATATTGTGGATTATTTTATATTTAAACTAGGAACTGCTGTCGCATGACTTTTATTGGTATTCCTGCTACTCATTCGTAATAAGTTCTGAAAGTGGAGGAATCAATACCTCACTCGTGCAGTACCATTCATATCACAAGAGACTAAAGCGTTCCATAATTTTCACATCATTTGTATGCATTATATGTATAGTCAAGACTGAATGAGGACCTTGAATATACAGAAATTCTGAAGAATTCATCATGTATGCAACAAATATTAAGAATAAAAGTTTTCAAGTACTCCTCAAAATAAGAACAAAACAAATTGAGAAACTTATTGCAGAGAACAAAAGAAAGTCATGCTGGACATTTTTGAATAATTTTATGCATTAGCAGTTCATCTTGGTGAATTTTGTTCGTTTTGGCGTACAACGTCTGAAGAAAAACCGACAAAAACAATAAACTACGCTCAATAATGCGTTTTTAATTATTTCTTTTGTGTGTTAACGATACTGGCAAGGTAGCATTACTATATCATTTTATCACAATTAGATTATTTGTTTCTTGTTAAGCACAAAGCTACACAATAGGTATTCTGTGCAGCTTTTACCGCATGTATCTAAATTCAATTTCTACGTTAATAGCCCTCGTTCTTTAAGTTGAGTCAATGGGATACTAAATATTAGAAACTATGTAAGAGATGATACAAATAATTAGATGTATGGATAAAAAAGGATAAACCAAAACATCGAAGTACTGTTATGGATTTCTTTATTTCTGAAAAAAAGTTTGAGTGTCACAAAAAATGATATTAAAACAGATGCAGCCCCTTGTGACCGAACGTAATTCTGAAGTCTTATAAACGCTAAAAATCAGGTTTCGATACCTATAGTAAGCACAGTATAGATAGTCTATTGTGTATCTTTGTGCTTTACTACAAATTAACAAACTAAATTAGTTATAATAAACAGCCAATGCTTATTTTTATGTGAGGGGCAGTCCTACTATCCTTTGGTGAAGAGTAACTCAAGTGTTGGCGGTGGTTGCTATTCAATAGTCGCCCTTTCTTCTAGTCTATCACTTTAAAATTAGTTACAGCTAGAGCATATAGCTCTCGATTAGTTTTGTGCAAAATTCAAAACAAACAAATTTCTCACATTATTTGATATTAAATGTTGTCCGAATAGTAAAAATATACATATCATTTATATATCAACGTTGATTAATAACATATATATATTTATAGAACACTCACAAATACCTCTGGACTTCAATAGTATATTATTTTCTTAGCAGTGACTACTAGCTTTACCTATTTCTTTCTTCAGTAGCTTAATAGAAATAAGAAATTCATTCTGATCTATGGATAAAATACACCTCAAAAGTTTTGCTTTTGCTCGTGATGAAGATAGGTTCCCGTGTCTAAATGATTAAGGTCTTTTTAAGATTTTTCTGAATGTGACTTAAAAAGTAAAATATAATTCACTGAAGAAACTATGTCAATATTACTTCAAAATACACAATAGCCTTCAATGTAGCGATATAAAAATATAACGACGTTTCATAAAACTAATAGATATTCATATGTTAAATAACTTAACTTGGCATTATAATTTAAAGATAGTAACTCATTGGTAGTTAAAACTTGCCGTGTGAGAGTAGAGCGTGTGTTTTCTTATAGCAAAGCCACATCGGGTTATTTGCTGACGTGAGAGCAGAATAGAAGCATTTAGGTGACAACAATGGACTGGAAAACGTAAGTAGTTAATGTGGGAGGAATGAATATTTATTACTCACTTAACAGAAACCAAGTGAGAATACACTTTTATTGATAAGGAGGGAACAACGTTTCGACTTTCCCTTCTTTCTTAACCTGAAGATGACCTAGGAAGGTTGAAACGTTGTTCTCGCCTTATCAATAAAAGTGTTAATACCAGTACCAGCCGTTCTGAGATACATTTTTATTTAAGTGGGTTTCTCGTCATTAAGAACAAGTGAGAGTACGTTAAACTGTTATACTGGTGAATCAAGATTTAAAGTAAAAAATGAATAAGACTGAAGGTGAAATAAAAACGAACTGCTGAAATGCTAATATAGAACGTTGAGAACTAGCATGCTGATCGCATGATAACGGTCAAGAGAACGAGAGCAGCACCAAACATCTCTGCTGGTAGAAATGTAAAACATAACTCACTAAAACAGAAACCGTTGTAACAATCGTATAGGAAGCATTACTTCCAACCATATGTTCCCCCTCAGCAGCACAGCGGTATGTTACAACGTTATAAACCGGTTTTGATACCTGTGGTGGGCAGAGCACAGATAGCCTATTGCATAGCTTTGTGCTTGATTCCAAATAATCAATCAAATCCAACCATATGAGCTGCCTTATAAAAATGATTCAGGTATTCGTCAAGATAGCTATAATTGGTATCTACCAAAAGAGCTGCAATCCTTTTTGACATTCATATAATATAATTCCTGGCTTCCAGGACAAGTACAGTAACTAAATATTTAAAGGTTTGTTGATGCCTATTAGAAGCGTAACGGATTTAATACTATTTTAATAGCTGTGTTTGTTTCAGCTTAATATGTATTTAGAAACGTATGTAACTTATTATATTAATGTGTGTTGCACAAGACCCACCTGTTCTCTAAATTTGTAGAAGATTCTCTAGCATAAGAATCAACTATATGTATATATAAAATACTAGGGTTCCAAGTATTATTGCTAACAGAATTTTCGAGAATCTCGCCTAATGAATATAAAAGCTGGTCATCTCAGCATGCGAGGAGACAGTTTATTATTGTTAGGTCGCTAAACTCAGTATACTATAACGGTCGAGAGCTATAATTGTGATAAATGCTTATTAATCGGAAAACTACAAATATCTGACCAGAAACGTTTATAGCTATTGAACATTACAAACTTCAGTGAATTAACTTCGGACGCTAGTACTTTTACGAGAAAATTAGATATTTTCTTCGGGAAAAACAAAACTCACGTCTGAAGAATAGAGGTAGCTAGCATTCCCCTCAAACTAAGTGTATCTGTGTATTAGCATAAAAGTAATTTGCGCCTCGTGAACCGTCGACAAAGTATTCAGTTCCAGACTAGCTAGAAGACTTAATGTTGTTTGTGAATTTGTAAGACTTGTACATAAATAACTATATATATATTTGTAATAACCGTTATTTTATGTTGTTTATATATTAAAATATATTTGTATTAAGAAAGAAAATTGTGTGTATCAATCTTGTTGGCAAATATAATAAATTTATTACATATCGACATTTAATTAACTTCGAATTTAATATTAAATTTCCCAGCTATTTAAAACCATAGACTTGCCCAAGATAAATTATAATACGTAACAGAAGATATGATGTCGTTACAATGAACCTCACTCCTCATGGAAGATATGATATCGTTACAATGAACCTCACTCCTCATGGAAGATATGATGTCGTTACAATGAACCTCACTCCTCATGGAAGATATGATGTCGTTACAATGAACCTCACTCCTCATGGAAGATATATTTCATTTATAGCAGCAGTAGTTGATAAGTTCAAAAATCTTTACTGTTTTTCTAATTTGAATACATAAGAGATTACGGTTTGTTCAAGCAGAAAACAAATGGCCCTTATACAGTTTCATTACTTATTGTCTAGTTGTTTATTAGTGAAAGATTGGACAACCACGGTCTTCTGTTTAAATAAAAGAGACCTCTATTAGTTTTCACAAATCTAAAATACAATACTTGTCTTTCAGAATAAAAACAACCTAAATTCTTGGCAAGGTAATATGTAAATGTAATTCGTAGGTTAATAAAATTATGGAGGCTAAAATATGTATTTGAAAACTGAGAGTGAAATTTGCACATCATTTCTTCGGCATTCGTAAAAAAATAAGAATATTTTTTAGCATTTCATAAAACATCTTACGCGAGATTATTGTTTAGAAACTATTTCTGGGTAATTAATAGTAATAGCAATCACAATCACAAAACCATTTTTTGTTGACAATCGCAACAAAGTCCCTTTTTTTATTTAAAATTTTAAATATTTACTAATGATGCGAAATATATTAAGCATCACTATTTGTTAAGAGAGAAGTAAAGATAAACAATTGTGATATTTTGAATAACTTTAAACATTAAGCACGTTAAAACGACAATGATTATACTATTCATACATAGTATTCTTAAATATACACTGACTGTGCCATGAATTATATTGAATATCAAAAGAAACATTACATAAATTAGCAAACTAGTTTATTATAATAATGTACACACATGACTTATTCATCATTTTAGTTACATATCAATATCTTATCAATAAAATATAGAGTCTATACTGTTAGGTATTTTAAATCCGCGTCTCACATGGATCTGTTAAGTGAAATATCTAGTCTATTCCGTAAAACGAATTATGAATATTATATTTACTTGTTCCTCACACATTAAAATGCATACTTTCATATTCTTTTAAATTATTATTCTTTCCAAGGTTTTAAGTAACGTGCAAGTTGTCTATCTTTTTTTAAATCTAGCTTCATCGTTTATGTTCATTTTACGCTTTCAGAGCTTTCACCAATAACGAGACAAAAATAACACTTTATACCTTATTTGGTAACTAACCTTAAAACTAATTTGTTTGAATATTTTAATACTTATCTTTCTACCATCGTTGAATATTTCGCAACATTATTAACAACTGAAAGCATTTCAAGACATATCAGTATCAAGCTGTTCAACTTTCATTCAACAGTTTACTATTGGTAAATAAACTGTAGCTCCTGGTTACACACATTCGTTCACAACAAACGAGAAACATAACAGTTCTAATTAGCCTTGTCATATCCTCAGTCCTGTAACTAAACATACGTTGACAACAAATGAGAAACACAATAGTTCTAATTAGCCCTGTCATATCCTCAGTCCTGAAAATAAATATCCGTTGACAACAAACCAGAAACACAATAGTTCTAATTAGCCCTCTCATATTCTCAGTACTGTAACTACACATACGTTGGCAGCAAACCAGAAACACAATAGTTCTAATTAGCCCTGTATTATCTTCAGTCCTACAATTAAACATATATTGACAACAAACCAGAAACACAATAGTTCTAATTAGCTTGTCATATCCTCAATCCTGTAATTAAATAACGTTAACTTGCTTACATATGTAATAATTTAGCTTATCTAAATGTATGATGAATTACGATTTAATTTGCTATACTTTAAATTAAATATTGGTTTTTCTGTAATCATTTAGATATCTGTATTAAAGTACAGTTTTATTTCACTCGTAATTGCATCTCTGCAAAATCATAAGTTTCTCATACTCACACCTTAATCATTTCTAAGTCATGTCTCTATTACAAGATGTATTTAGCGTAAATTAAATGTATAGTTCTAAATTATGGTTCTATCATAATCTATCACATTTCACAACTAAACAATACTAATATCATAACGATTCCTATAAAAGACCTAAAACAGGATATTTATAATGGTAATTAATATATAACTAAAAATATCATTACAGAACGGATTCTTTTATAGATAGATAACAATGGAACAAAGGTTACACATTTTTTTTAAAAAATGTTTCAAACGTAATTTTCTGTTACAAAATGTGGACTAAAATCAAGGATATATTTATTGTGTCATTTGTTATGAGTGTTATAAGATAATCATTCGAAAATAATAAAGCGTACTTAAATGAACTTCTTCAGATTTTTATGAGCGTATAACAATGTTATTTAAGAGAAATAATACAGTATTTCCTTTTCCTAATCATTAAGAAAATTTTCCAAAAATCTTTCTTTTCTTTTCTGTTTGTAAAATATATCTTTAGTTTGCATTTTTCAAGAAACTTCTAAAAAATGTAAATATTAAGTTTGTCTCTCAACTGTTTGGCAATCTCTTCATACTTGTTTATTTTCAACAGTCAGTGCCAACTATCGTAACATATCAGCCTACGTGAATAATCACTCGTAGAAAACTATGTTTGCAAATATGAGTAGAAACTGAACTGCTGAATGTGCAATAACTTTTCTGTACATTGAGTCAGCGGATACAGCTGAGAGTAAACACTTTGAGTTACCAACTCAAAAGAGGACACAATGTTTCTTTTAGTATTGCTTTCTACGAAGTATGAATTGTGAAATGTTATAATAAAATATTAATGAAATGTTATATAGAACATAACTAATTATCGCTGTTAAAATATAATTAAATACATAAAACACAAAGTAATTAGTTTAAGATTTATATCGTACACTGTATTTGAGGATTAGTAACCAAACCAAACATAATGGTTCATTATATTCAACACATGTATACTAAGTTCAAAAGTGAATTTAGCGGATTATTAGCGGATTGATGAGTACAAATGCTCGAATATAAGAGGTTGCATCTTCAGTATTTTCCTTCCTTTGTCTGACGGTTAATTGATTATATATCAGTAAGAAAAAAACGAACTTTTATTTTCTTTAAAGTTGTTATGAATCAAATATTCAATTTTAATGAGGCAACATAAAGCATGTTTTCTTATGCTGATAAAATCAATACTCAACTTCTAAGGTCACGGCGTCATCCTTTAAAGGTTACCTATTGATGATTTCAATCTTTCTGGACTAAGGTTTGAAGTCAGAAACACCAATGTGAAAAATATTGTTTCTTCTCTGAAACACATAAAAAGTTTAAACTAATGAGAAAAATATCAATAAAAGGTTTATTTAAAAGTCTTAGGTTGTCGTGAAGAAATAAGATACAAATTGGGAGAAAACCTGCATCACCCTTTCATTCAACCACTTACACACACAGAGTGGGAACATATGGAAGTTAGTGAAAGGCAGAAATAGGTAATGCAGATTTTCTTCCCATCCAAAATATTTTCTAGCTTGTGATCTTTCCCCAACCCTTTTAGTTTCAGGACCTTTTGTTTTTACGATTAACATATGTTTTGGTCTGTAACTAACCTATCGTGGAACCACCTGGAGTTCTAGGCTAAAAAGATACATCTTAGCGAGTAGTGAAACGTTTTGACGCATAGATTGAAAGTAATAACTGCCATTTATCAATTAGAGTTGATGGAAAAAAGAATGAGCAACAAAATCGAACTCATCGCTACCGATACATGCAGTGTTTTAAGATCTACTTAAAATCATCAGTGTTATAAAGTTTCCTATTAAAGAAATTTAAATAACGACGTTCTTTACTTTTAAATTAATTTAAGAAGTTTATGTTTAAAGTCATTTTGTTTTAAACCAATTTCTAAAAGTTGTGAAGTGTTTGTTGAAACTGTCTGCATCATGTACATTAATACACAAATGTTAATGTAGAAATTAAAGTTATAAATTTGTTTGTTTGTTTGTTTTGAATTTCGCACAAAGCTTCTCGAGGGCTATCTGTGCTAGCCCTCCCTAATTTAGCAGTGTAAGGCTAGAGGGAAGGCAGTTAGTCATCACCACCTACCGCCAACTCTTGGGCTACTCTTTTACCAACGAATAGTGGGATTGACCGTCACATTATAACGCCCCCATGGCTGAAAGGGCGAGCATGTTTGGTGTGATGGGGATGCGAACTCGAGACCCTCAGATTACGAGTCGCACGCCTTAACACGCTTGGCCATGCCGGGCCTAAGTAATAAATAAAACTTTAAATGTGTCTCTTACATCAACATATTTGTGAATTATATTTGGAAAAATATATTTCTTTAAAGTTTGTACAGCATAACACAATTGGTAATAAAACTCAAACCACTTGTGTGCTGTTAAGTTAAATGGGTGTAAAACACTTTAGTTTAAAAGTTTCAAACCAACTCTAATATTTCTGTGTATTCTTTACGTTTCGGAAAACCTTAATTGTCTTTTTCAGATAAATTGGCCCCAAAACTACACATGCCCACTGCTCATAAACTCGGGTGTATAGTGCATTTCTCCATTACATGTTATGTAATTATTTCTTCATATGTAAGAAACAAAATTGCCATAAAACCTATATAAATGTAGGATCTTGCAAGAATCATTATTCTATTGTACCTTAATGTTTTTCCTAGATGTGTCTCAAGATTTAATTGTTCTGAGTTTTTTTCCCACGGTCTGACGTCCCTTGGTGAGTCAGCGATAAGTTGATGAACTTATACCTCTAAATTTCGGATTCGATTTTCTATTTCAGGAAGCCTTTGTTTAACTTTGCGCTAATAAAACAACAACATATCAAACATTTGAGTATTTTTTCCCCAACGTGTTTTATGGTTTGCTGATAAAGAACATTCTGCGGCAATGTATTGTAATTTGCAAGTTCCATAAGATTGTGAGACATTTTACAGATTCTTAGTGGTGTAAGGTTGAAAGGTCAAGCAACATGTTAGTAGATTTGGGACTTTTCTAACACCCTATCTGCTATTTTGTAATAAACTAACTATATAATTGTTTTTATTCATCACTTCATGAAATCTGATTATGAGTATTTTACGTAAAAAAAGTATTAACAAAAACTGTGGTTGTCTTTTCTAATAAATAACACGATGATCTCGCGTTAGAAGTCTGCGATCTTTGTTTAAACAAAATATGTTTAATATAAGAAATTTCTCTTTACATTTGTATTACTAATTTCTACCTTTTAAAATATTACTTTTATTTATGCAGACCTAGGCTGAGAGATCGTGTTATACGATGAAAATTTTACAAGAAAGTTTGTTTGTTTGTTTTTAATTTCGTGCAAAGCTACACGAGGGTTATCTGTGCTAGCCCTCCTAATTTAACAGTATAATACTAAAGGGAGCCCCCCCCAGTGACTCAGCGGTATGTCTGTGGACTTGCAAAGCTAAAACCGGGTTTCGATACCTGTGTTGGGCAGAGCACAGATAGCCCATTGTGTAGCATTGTGCTTAATTCAAAACAACAAAACAACAGCAATACTAAAGGGAAAGCAGCTAGTTATCACCATCCACCGCCAACTCCTGGGCTCTTCTTTTACCAAAGAATAGTGGGATTGACTGTCACATTATATTGCGCCCAACGCTGAAATGGTGAGCATATTTCGAATTCGTCACCATCAGATTACAAGTCGAGTGCCTTAACCACCTGATCATTCCGGTCATGCACAGAAAGGTATAATAAAAATTTACTTAATGTTTTGATATATGCTGGCAACTAGAAACCTATGACGAAAATGATGTATTCTTTCAATGTATCTCACTAAGCTTATTAAGAGTTCCTTAAGCAATGGTAATCACTGTTTACAACAAATATTTAAAACTTATACGGCTTTATATTGCTACAGTTACATTAAGTCATAGGATATTAGATTATCTAAATGCAATGGCTAATGAATCTCTATCGCTACGATTAATTGATCATTGATGGAGTATGTTAAATTCTTCTGTATCTTTATGGCCTTGTATCACCAGATAATTAGGATGCTCGAATTGTGGGTTGCGGGCTCAAAAACTCGTTCCACCATCATATGCTCACTCTTTCAGTCGTGAAGAGTTATAATGTGACGGTCAATCCCACTTTTCCTTGGTAACAGAGTAGCCCAATAGTTGACGGCGGGTGGTGATAACTAGATTACTTTCCTTACCCTCAAATTTGGGATGTCTAGTGCAGGTATCCCACGTGTAGCTTTACACGACATTAAAAAAAACTATATTGATTTCATCTGGTGGCGAAAATAGTAATATTTCAAAGTTTTTTTTTTTTTTATACTTTTAATACGTATAGGAATTGATTGCCTAACCAATCTCTAGTTAGCTTTGTGGAGCCTTTTACTGCAAATTTATATATCAATAATAGAATGTAGATTTTGCTTGGCTAATTTCAAAGTACAGAAAGATAGGTTTTTGGCTGTTCAAAGAATAATTAAGCAGGATTTTTTAAGTCGATCATTTTTGTTTGTTTGTTTTTTAATTTCACGCAAAACTATACGAGGGCTATCTGCGCTAGCCGTCCCTAATTTAGCAGCTATTCATTAACACGCACTGCCAACTCTTGGGCTACTCTTTTACAAACGAATAGTGGGATTGATCGTCACATTATAACGTCCACACGGCTGAAAGGATGAGCATGTTTGGTGTGACAGGGATTACGAGTCGAGTGCCTTAACCTTCTGGCCATGTCGAGCCATGATCATTCTTGCAGATCATCTTTATAGATTTCAACACGTTTTAAAATAATTGAGAAAATTAGTTTCAGTATTTTACTGTCTGGGGCCCTTTGAAGGGCGGAGCTTAAATATTTCGATACAACATTTTTTTTATTATATCTTGTGTATGTGTTAGTTTCCAATAATTGTATACTGATACTTCTTTTAGTTTGTTTATTTTGTGCGACTTGAGAAAATTAAAACAACCCAAATAACTGTCGAACATTTTGTGAATATTTTGTAATTACTTGTGTATATTACGTATGAGCTGCATGGACACAAACAGTGCCTTGTAAAAGTATTCACCCCTACAAATAACGTCACAGTTTGATGAAGTACAAACAAAGTAAACATTTGTTTAATATATTTGTTTTATTTAAAACTCTAATGATTAAACTGAGCAGTATTATGTGTGAAGGAGGTTGAATGTCAACAAAACCTGCAAAGAAAATATATAAATTAAAATTTGCTGACTGCATAAATATTCAGCCCCCTAAGTCAGTACTTACTGGAAACAACTTTGGCAGCAATTACTGCTGTGAATCTTTTCAGATAGGTCTCTGTCAGCTTTGCAGAATGGAATTGTATAATCTTTGCTCATTCTTCCTGACAAATTACTTCAATTCTCACAAGTTCCTTGATAGACTGCAATTTTCAAGTCTCGCCATAAATATTTCACTGGATTCAAGTCAAGACGTTGACTGGAGCACTACAGGGCACTCACTTCACTGGATTCAAGTCAAGACGT
Source organism: Tachypleus tridentatus (assembly GCF_004210375.1). Classification (NCBI taxonomy): domain Eukaryota; kingdom Metazoa; phylum Arthropoda; class Merostomata; order Xiphosura; family Limulidae; genus Tachypleus; species Tachypleus tridentatus. The sequence continues at coordinate 85,075,436 of NC_134835.1, forward strand.
TGACTGGAGCACTACAGGGCACTCAGTAGCTTCTTTTTAAGTCACTCCATGACTTTGGTCTCGTAGTTTCGGTCTTTGACCTAATGAAATATGAATTGTCGATCCAGTTTTAGATTCGTGACTGACTCAAGCAGGTTTTCTTCATGGATCCACTTGTACTTTGCATCATTCATCTTCCTCGCAATCCTTACTATCTTCCCACTCGTTGCTGACGAGAATCATCCCCATAATATGATGCTGTCACCACCATGCTTGAAAATTAGGTGATGTACTGTATTAGGCTTGCGCCAGGCATAACGCTTTGAATTTGAGCCAAAAACCTACATTTTTGTCTCGTCTGATCACAGCACCTTCTGCCACATGTCTGCAGTATTATTTACATGTTTTGTCGCAAACATCATACGAGATTTAAAATGATTATTTTTAGCAATGGCTTTTTTCTTGCGACTGATTTATACATGCCAGCTTTGTGTAGAGACAGGGATATTGTCGATATATGAACACTGACTCCTATCTCTGACTTGGAACTTTACAAATCTTTCAAAGTCCCTGTTAGTTGCACAGTGGCATCATAACCAGTTTCCTGGTTACCCGGCTGCTTAGTTTAAAAGGATGGCCTAATCTGGGTAGTGACTGTCTCAAATAAAGCACACTCAACTTCTTAATGATTAACTTTACCTACTCAAAAGGATAATCAGCTATTTTTCTTGTAACTTTCTCCTGATCTTTGCTTCACTATATCCCTGACTTATTTAGAAAGCTTGTTTGTCTTCATGGTTGATTTATCGTATTACTATGTGATGTGTGGCTTAAAGAGATGCATTTATTCTGAAGTCAAGTTAAACCACTTTGATTTCACACGAACAGAGACCACTATAACTAATTTTGTGATCTTTTGCATCTGAAGTGATTTAGGATTGCAATAACATAGAGATTGAATATTTATGCAATTAAGAATGTTCTAATTTTCATTGAAAATCTAGGTTACTTACAATAATATTAACATTTGTTCAGCTTTTTCAGTTTGGAATAGGTTATAGAATCTGAATATAAAGTTCCACTTGGAAGTTTCATGACTCTAAGTTCAGGTGGCAACAAAATGTGGAATGTTTGCAGAGGGTAAATACTTTTACAAGTAATTGTATATTGTAAAATACAAGAGGTTCAACTTTGAATATGTACGTGACGGTTTAACAGTAAGAAATGTAAAGGTATCGTCTTTGGATATTTATGCATGTTAGATTGTCTGCTTAAATTTTTGGGATCGATTCAGTTAGATTAATGTACAGTATCTCTACTTTAACAATGATTTTTGTGCTAAAAGTTCTCCTCTGGTACAGCGGTAAGTTTATGGATTTACAACGCTAAAAAAACCAGGGTTTCGTTTACCCTCAATGGACTCAGCAGATAGCCCGATGTGGCTTTGCTATAAAAAACACACACACACTCTTTTTAAAAAAACAACAACTCTGCCCAGTAAATAAGTTTTATATATTTGAAATCGAAGGTGTTTTTAGTTAGAATTATTAAACTATATATGTGTCACATCACTCTTCACATTAGCTTTAAACTAATTTCATAACATTAATCTTTCTCAACTTCCCATTAGTGAAATATCCTGAAACTGAAGTGATCGCTTTAGTGAAACTGATGGTAGTGAAAACGATTATAACATAAGTTACTTTTGCCCAAGCTAAGTGTATAAAAAGATTTTAAAGTATTGCAGAGCAATTTTAGAACATCAGGAGGCCTAGCTGTATCTCAGCCTGTAAAATATAAAGCGTAAAATACTATAACCTTAAAATTGACTTCATGCACTAGAGTTCTGAAAAAAAATAAAATATTGTGTTTAGTCATTATACTAATGTTTAACTCCAAATAAAAAAAAATATATATCATCACATGTTTAAGTTATGAATGCTTTCATTGGTGGTAGAAATATAAATTATTTTTTTAAGAATTCAATATAAAAAACTTAACAACCAATCACTTAGGCAAAATCTAGAATGGAATTCTGTTTTAACTATACAAAAAAATCAAATCAAATTTAAGTGCAGTATGGCAACGTTCTAAAGAATAAGTAGTTTGCTAAAACAAAGTACTGAGATTGTCAAAAACCATTTTCTTTATGTGTAATCAAAGTGTATTTACTTATGATGAAATACTTAGATAAACATGCGCCGTGACCACCAAGAGCCTCATTACACGAGCATTTTATAATCATAGTACATAATTAATGCGCCATCAGATCATCAGCCACAAGATAACTAATTCAATGATTGTTCGGAATTAACCACAAAGTTATAGACTGGGCCACCTGTGCTCTGCTTGTTATTATAATATCTAGTAGTTGACGCTAAATATAACACAAGAGTCTACAGTTTAACACTGTCATTAGAAGTTGATTGATTATAAGTTTTAATGATAACTCACTTTGAAGTTATTGAGAAAGTAATTTTACTAAAAGTTACGACGGAGCTGTGCACAGAAAGTGTACACATTAAGAGTAAGAGCCTTTACAGAGCTCACAAAAATTCAGTTAATAACACCTATTACGGGGATCAAAATAATTCAGGTAATAAAATATTTTATAGGGATCAGGATAGAGCCTTTGTATGATCAACACGGTTCAGTTAATAAGAGTCTTTTTACGGGGACCAGAATAGTTCAGTTAATAAGAGCCTTTATAGGAATCAGAAAAGTTAAATTAATAAGAGTTGATACAGAACAGTAAAGTTAATAAGTTCTTTCACATGGATCTGAATAGTTCAGTTAATAAGAAATGTTTACAGGGATCAGGACAGTTCAGTTAATATAGACAAGTTTGAATTTCACGTACTTTGCACCTTTGTACTGATAACTTAATATTTCATATATTTATATGTTCACCTACATAGCGTTTTATTGAAATGTTTTCATTCTCACACTGTTCTAAATTTTATAGCACTTCAAAAGCAATATTTATAATCATTAGTCAGGTTTTTCGTATTTTATATTTCACCTAGCTAGAGCAGACTCTTTATTTTTTTTGTAGAAAATTAAATCGTTGTGAAATATCAGATAGAACAAGTAACTCACTTACTTTATTCTGTACTAACGATCTGTATCAGGCTATATTTTTATCATAGGTATTGGTGATTTTCATAGCAGAAATATATTCTCTTTGAAAGATTTCATATATCTTCTTCCGTGGTACTTTAGTATATTTTTGTTAATTTCTTGCAAATGAACTTGAATGATCCAAAGTGTATGATAACGGATTAAATTACAAACAAACATTATTTCAATATGTTCAAATGAGGTAAGTGCTAAAATATAGTGATACCTCTTACTTCTTATTTTAAAAACGTTTTATTATATTTAATAATTAATATTCCATTAAGTTATAATTTGTCTTTAGATCTGTTTTACATATACCTGTCTTTAAAATACCATATTTAGTGTTTACATACATGTTAAGATAAACAAAGAACATAAGTTTAATTAGAAAGGCTTAATTATAAGAGTTTATGGATTATTCTAGTCAAAAGTAAACCCTATGGGAAATAAACTTCGGTGTAAAGGCTAAGTAGATTTATTTAACATTGCTAAACAACAAATCACTAATTAGAGACAGGCCATCATCAGTAAACATTGTTAATAGTTGTGTGCATGTTATTCTAAAATTCTAAGTGGTATAAAAATGCTTGTTAAGATTGGCTACTTTAATTAAGCAGCTTTGTGTGCCATCTCCTTCCTTCTTACGAACACAGTATTTAAAGAAACTCTAATGCGTGTTTACTAATAAGTAAACTGTTAAAACTGGCTTGGATAACCGTTGCCTTCAGTTACGTCTTTCAAGAGCCGAAAATTATAGATAAACAGAAAATTTACTAACATCAGAATAAGGGAAAGTCGTAAACATGAGTATTAATGTTCGTACTTTTAAGAAAAATTAGATATATATTTTGTGTTTCCAATTTCTTAATACAAAACTAATCTCACATTTCATATATGTTTAGCTTAAATATTTCACTGCAGTTGAAACAATGGAACGTCTACAAAGCCAAGTAGATAGGCTCAGTTAGTGTCAAATTATAGAAATATAACCTATCTAAAAAACTTTATATTTACAATGAGCGACAAAGACTTAGTCAGTGTTTCATATTCTCCATTCCCGTCCTTTAATAATTGAAAACTGGCTCAGAATTGCTGCGAGTAATAGATCGACACTATTCATAATAAAATCTTCATACGTTGACGAGTTGTAAGATCTCTACACTGAATAATTAATAAGATCTTTATACGTTGACGAGTTGTAAGATCTCTACACTGAATAATTAATAAGATCTTTATACGTTGACGAGTTGTAAGATCTCTACACTGAATAATTAATAAGATCTTTATACGTTGATTAGTTGTAAGATCTCTACACTGAATCATTAATAAGATCTTTATTCGTTGATCAGTTGTAAGTTCTCTACACTGTATAATTTATGCTTATTCATGAATAATCGTAACTTCTACTGTTAATTCGCTCTTATTTTCCTAAATGATATTTAAGTATAAACATGAATTAACGCATGTGAAATATGTACCACATTAAGACACTTTTTATCTTATATTATTCAAATTAGTAGGAAACTTTGAAGAACAGTGATAATATGTGACTGAATCAGGTATGTAATTTAACGTATGTAACTTATACACATTTCATTGATTTTAAAGTTTTGCAAGATATATTGTCGTATACATTTACTGCAATAACATCTTATGTTAAAAACACCTTTTTTTAGGACACAAATAGAATCCAGGTAGAAAGCTGTCAAGTAGTTGATCATTATAAACCAAAGTGAAGTATTACCGGGATTTCTTTAAACAGAGTTACCTGTTCAACTGATTTGTGAATTGTAAATTTGGAGAAATACGAACTACAAACTGTACAATATTGAATCTAAACTTCCTTTTAAATGTTTTTGATTTATTGATGTCGATATCATGAGGTGTTTCATTGGTAAATATTCAAAGAGACTACGCAAATACATATATTTATTTATATATGAAGCCACTGTTGAAAACTACGTAAAGAATATTCTTGGAAATGCACTATAAAATTATAATTAATATTTGATCCCTAGAAGACCTGAAATAAAATAACATTTATTTACTTATTATATTTCGTTTTATCGAATGAATGTCGAGGACTCGTTAGCATTCCTTTGAGGAATTCAAAAGCTTCAAAGGAAATATATGCCACCTTTGAATGTCAACTTAAAATAAAAGTTTGGGGTACAACATTAAACAAAATGAAATTACGAGTTTTGTAATTGTATTTAATCACGTACAAATTATTATAAATAATTATGTTAAAGGAATATTTTTGTTCTGTGAAATTAAATTGAAACTATGAGGAAGATAAACGTTATTGTATTTCATCACTCACGCTGCTCAGAGGGAAATCTGAAACTCTATGATGCTAAAAATTGGGTTTCGATACCCGTGGTTAGCACAGCAGAAATAGCTCATTGTGTAGTTTTGTTCTCGACTACAAATCAACCAACAACTTTATATTTGTGTTAAATAAAAAAATGGTAGAATTTTCAAACTATCTACATAAATCAGTTTCTTCTTAAAGGAAAAAAATGGTATATATATTTTTAATGATGATGTTACGATGCAAGTGCACAAGGCTTATTTTATTCTGTCAGTTGAACGGATGAAAACTGCATGCTCAACTAAGTGGTTCGTTAACGAGTGTGCGCCTGTAGGGGAACCTCATCAAGTTTCAACCAGCTTTCATTATCAAGCCTTTCAGGCAAAATGTCATAAAAAATAACAGAAATTGGTAATTTTTGCAACTAAATGGAGAATAGTTCGTTCATTTCCTAACACTTTTACAGTAAAAACAAAACTGTGCGTTATTTAAATAATCCTTATCAAACACATAACACCATTTTTTTGCTATGTGTTCTACCAAGACTGCGTAAGCAGGGATGGAAAGAAAAGGCCTAGTGACAAAAGACATTGGCTTTCCTTGGTGTTATATTCATAACTAACCTTAGAACACGGCAATCGAACAATTGTCCCACTTTGAATCAATATAAATAATTTAAATAAATAAGCTCTTTAGATCATTCAAGTTACTCATGTATACACTCAATAAATCAGTGAGCTTGAGCATTGTTTACAGCTACTCTTCGATGTTATGTTGAAAGAGCAGATCAGACTCAGGATAAATCTGATGAATTATTTGAGTATGAGCAACTTTATGACACATAAAGGAAGGATTTATATGACATACTACTCAAGTAAAATAAAAACGAATGTTATTTCTGTATGATCTTACTTATTAAATTAAGTTTGGTTCACCATACTTACTAAACTATAACTTGAATTCAACACTTAGTTTTATATTTATATCAATCTTAGAATCAGAAATAAAAGTATCAAATATTATTGTTTATCAAACAGTTTATTATTTTTAAATACGAATCTTTCCAAATAACAGCAACATAAGACATGTAACTTACTGTTAAACAATCTCAATGTATTCCTGACCATTTTATACCATCCTTACGTCAATCGATTTGACTTTCGTGTTATCTATCATTGGTGTCAATCGATTTGACTGGCGTGTTGTCTATCACTTTACATCAATTGAATTGACTTGCGTGTTATCTAACACCCTGTTCCGCTCAATAAATCCCAAAAATAAAAACAAGCCCCAAGCTTTCTTGAGTATTCAATATACAGCGAAATATCTCTGCATATGCATTCGAAACACATCTTTGAAATAATTTTATAATATTATTTAAAATACTATTTTGCAAAGCTACTGGAGAGATATCTACCATAACCGTTCCTAATTTTGAAGAGTTAGACTAGAAAGAAAGCAACTAAGCAACACCAATATTTAAAATAAATTTGCCTCCAGTGAGCACAGTGGTAAGTTTGCGGACTTATGACGATAAATGTCGACTTTTTATAACCCACGGTGGGCGCAGGACAGATAACCCATTGTGTAGCCTTGTTCTTAATTACTAAAAACAACTTAACTTTCTTTAAGCAAATCAGTAATTTTTTTATATGCCTCCATTTCCTATTTGAACAACCCATGACGAAGCAAAGTTATGTGGTTACCTTATAACTATCCACAGTGGCTCAGCAATAAAGCTAAGACTTATAACACTAAATATCTAGTTTCGATACCCGAGCTTAATAGCAAACAAACAAAAAACCTAAAAGCATTTAAAGAGTCGCAGTAAACACATACAAGATACAATAGCTACTAAAATATATCAGGTGTGATGAAGCCATTACAATAAGCAGCGTAATTATTCTTAAAATAATAATTAAATCCAAAATCATAATTTGATATTGTAACGGATTTATTAATAAATATTTATTTTGATATTGATGTTTGTTTCAGTTAAATATATATTTAGAAATGCAAGCAATTTATACTGTTAAATGTGTATTGCGAAATGTTCGTCTGTTCACTAAATTTGTAGAAAATTCTCGTAAGAATCAACAATGTATATACGTATGTAAATACCAGTGTTGTTGCCCTTGCTGGAACTTCTAGAACATCTCCTCTCAAGCTTATAAAAGGTAACCAACGTATCGATAAAGACAGTTTTATATTGTTGGTTTGCTACAGTTAGAATAATATAAACCTCATAAGCTATAACTGGGATAAAAGCTTATCAATCGAGAAACTACAGATATTTGACTAGGAAAGTTTATAGATTTTGAGCATTATAAACCATTCATCTTCAGTGAATTAACTTGAGACGTTAGTATTTCTAACGTAATATTACATATCTTTGTCAGTGAAAAATCGGCTTGTAAACGGTCTGAGACCAGCTGAAACTAGATAACTAGGTAACTACCCGTTCAGTGAACTGTACAGATAACAATTCGAAACTTATTCGCTCATCGTAAACCATCGAGAGAATATACAGTTGCAGACCAGATAAAAGACTCAATATATTTTTATAAGTTTGTAAAACTTTTATATATAAATCATTATTTGTAATAACCGTTATTATAAATTGTATTGTTGTTTGTATATTAAAATATATTTGTGTTAAAAAGAAAATTTTGTGTATCAATCTTGTTGGAAAATACCATAAATTTAATACATATCGATATTCATTTAACTTCTAAATTAAAATTAAAATTTCGGGCTATTTAAAATCGTAATACATAACAAAATAAATTGGAGACTCGTCTTGGATAAATTATAATACGTAACAATATTACATTTGTTTGTCATTAAACGATTTCAAAAATTATGAATCATTGTAGACATATGAATAGAAAATATAATTTAAAATTCCGAGTTCTCTACATCAAACATCGGGGATTTCCAAACTTTCTCAGCACAAGGACGCCAGTGTATTCCACATCCTGACTCGAAGACTTTCCCTGCATTCAACGAACCTATGAATACTGAGATCATTACAGTATTATGTAGAAGCCTAACATAACCTGATGGTTAGTGCACTCGATCCACAATCTGATGGCCACGAATAGGAATTTCTGTTACCGAACGTGCTTTCCCTTCCAGCCATGGTTGGTAAAAAAAGGGTAGTTCATGAGTTAGTTGTAATTAGTGTTAACTAGATGCTTACCATCTCGCCTGGCATGGCCAGGTGGTTAAGATACTCGACTTGTAATCCGAGGATCGCAACTTTCAACAGTGGGAGCGTTACAATGTTACAGTGAATCCCACAATCCGTTGGTAAAAGAGCAGCCCAAGAGTTGGCGGTGGGTAGTGATGACTAGCAGCCTTCCCTTTGTCTTACACTGCAAAATTAGGGGCCACTAGTGCAGAAAGCCCTCGTGTAGCTTTGCGCGAAATTCAAAACAAGCCAAAGGCCTGCCATCTAGTCTATCACTACTAAATTATGAACGGCTGGCATAAATAACTCTCGAGTAGCTTTGAGCAAAATTTAAATACGCCAAATCAAGTATTGTGTATTTGATATGGCCCCACTGACCCTTTGTTGCGGTCCCTGATTTGGCAACCTCGATAAAACAAAATGTCTGTGGAGTTTTTTTTTGTAATTGTTGTTTGACGTATCTGGAAGATTTTATGTCCAGTCTGAATCGGTGGGAACTTAACACGTACCAACACATGAATTCACTCACGGATAAGCACACACTCACAAGTCCCATGGTAGTATAAAGTGTAATTGAAAAGTGATTAACTCTTCCCTGGTTGTACTTTCAGTAAGAGAACAATCGATTTTTATCTGTACATCTTTTCTAAAGAACATAAAGTAATTGTGAATCTTCAAATTACAGATCAGTTTAACATTCTTAAAACAAACTTAAATTAAGCATTTCTTACATTATTTTACGTAATACACGTGCTTATTTGTAAAATTTTACTAAATCAATTTATTTCATACTATCAAAAAATGATCAAACTACAATTTATGAAAATTACATCCAACTTGTCAGTATTTATATCTTTATACACCTTTAAATACAGCGTGACGTTTTTCTCAGAAACCTGGATGTTTTCATAGGATTTCAATATCTCAGCCTCACGTTAGCTATATTCACATGTTGTTGGGGTTTCGTCTATGAAAAAGAAACTACAAAAACTCAGTAATTATTATATGATGTGTAAAATGTTTCCCAGATACTTGTATTGCAAAGTATACAACAAAAGAATTATTTTTATCGGCTCTGTAATTAAGAGATAAAAAACTAAAGTTGAAGAATTTGGTTTACAAGAGCATCCTGTGGATGCCATCACGAAGAGCCATTTCACATTCCAAAAATGGTGATTTGTAAAAATTTAATTTCCAGGTAATAATTAGCATTTTAGATAAATACCAAAAGCAATAAAAAGTGTAAGACTTTATCTGCTGTTGACAAAGGAAAAAACCTATTTTATTGACTTTATTTGTCTTCTCAATCTCTACCGTTTTTCGGTAAAATTTATTTATTTTCAGAATGCGACATGCTTATATGAATAAAGTCTAAAATGCTGCTATGTGAAAAATGCAAAAAAAATTCAGAAAGTTCGACCTTGTTATGTTATGCTTATATGTTTACTGATAAAAACGGTGAAAACATTCGGTTGGAAATCATATTTAAAATTTGTGCCTGGAACGGCAAAATACTTAAAACCGGTCCTGGCAATGGACCAGTCTGTAAACATGCCAAGAGTTTAGTGTAAGTAACTTACAGTTAACAAAGGTACAGAGTCCACAGTAAACAACATATACTGATCAAACATTACTGTCAGCATATAGCATTTTGAATGGAGGCTTCGATTCAAAGTAGGTGACTTATGAAAATCGACATAGAATGCATGAAGGTTTGGTTCCAGAGTAGGTGACTTAGAGGTTTGGTCCAGAACAAATTATCATAGTTTCGACTTTAGTCATTTTCCTATTACAATTTTAGAGAAATCTCAGACATAAAAAACATAGAGAAATGTCCAATCTGTTATATTTGAATTCGAATTTTGAACATTTAGCCATGTGGGTTAAATGAAAATGTCCTAGTTGGCGAGTATTTGTGGATAGCTGCTTTTCCTCTACATAGTAATTAAAATTTAAGGACAGCTGTACTTGAACCCTTCGTTTCTGGCTCAGCCTGAATAATATGCCATTCAGATTGAAAAATTTAACTCAAATATTAATGTAAACATTTATCTCTAGTTTTGATTTGCAAACGAAACGGACAAAAGCAGCCAACCAACAACAGCCACATCAGTTAGGGCTTTGTCAAGTTTTATGGGCCGAAAATCAGGACTGACTTTCACTTTTATAATGTGTCTATAGCTTCAAATGCGGATCGTATTCAGTGGTATCATGTCTTGATCTACGGTATTTTTTTATCCATTGTCGATTCTCGACACTAATAACTAGGTAACATCAAGTAATTATATTTCATAAAAGCGCAAAATACAGATAACTGGCTGTGTGTTCTACACTACCCTCAAAATAACAAATACTCCAAATGTCTGAACCACAAGAGGAAAGTGATAAAGTAAGACTATTTCTGTATTTATTTCTTTGTTTTAGCCATACAGTTAGTTATCTACTCCATGTACACCACGAGAAATTGAACTCTATATTTTAGTACTGTAAGGCCTTACTTAAACTGACAGTTAACCTGCCGACGATAACATTTTTGTAAACACTACATGTTTCTGAATCTTATCTCTAGGATTTTTCTTCGTCTTGAACACTTTCTAAAGTCCTTATAATTCAAAGTAACGATAATGTCCTTCAATCGTCTGTAATTTCATTAGTAACCGTTCATATAACAAATTGGAACATTGAAAATAAAATGTTATCACGCAAATAAGAAACTCTTCTCATTAACTCAAGCCTAAGTGAACATATTTCATAGAGTCAATGAGTATAAAACGTTTCCGGAGCATTTTAATTACGCATCCAACATAATTGTTCCAGGAAACTAGACTCTCTTTCAAACATATAAAAAATTGACTCGTTCATCGACTTAGTTTCTTATACAGAATTATCATCGCTTTGATATTTTACGTCGTTAGCATTTTGTGCAAATTACGATGTAAAATTTTATTTTTCTGTAATAATATGTATATTATTTCTCTGTTTCATATTGTCGTTATTATTAATTGGATATATCAGTATCTTAGAAAACTATATCTTTGTTAATGTGTGTGTGTCATCAACTCAGTTGCAACAACAGATGGTTCAAGTATTAAGTATAAGTTTTGTTCTAAGTTACAATTACTGCAGATTTTGCTAACGTTTTAAACTTTCTTAACTTATACCTAGCCTACTTTAATAACGGACGGGAAGCGTCTAAACTCTTCTATTTTGTAGTATTCGAACCAACGTTTTTCATCTCTTTCCTTCTGGAACGTAGAGGCTACTTAACCATTGGGAGTAACCGTCCATTATTACCTTCTATATTAAGCTGCCATAAACGACTTCTCGAAATGTGAAAACACTACGTGGTCACCGTATAAAAATATATGAATAAAAAACGAATTATCTGAACAGTTTTCTCAAAGTGGCTAAATATTGTTGATGATGGTTAAACGACAGCGGGGCTCGGCATGGCCGAGCGCGTTAAGGCATGCGCTCGTAATCTGAGGGGCGCGGGTTCGCATCCGAGTCGCGCTAAACATGCTCGCCCTCCCAGCCGTGGGGGCGTTATAATGTTACGGTCAATCTCACTTTTCGTTGGTAAAAGAGTAGCCCAAGAGTTGGCGGTGAGTGGTGATGACTAGCTGCCTTGCTTCTAGTCTTACACTGCAAAATTAGGGACGGCTAGCACAGATAGCCCTCGAGTAGCTTTGTGCGAAAATTCAAAACAAAAAAAATAAACGACAGCGCCATGTTGCAGAATAAGTTATAACGTAATATCAAGGTAAATAAATTCAGGATATTTTCTATAATTTAAAGATTACATATGTTGAAACATATTGTATACTTTCAGTTATATATATATATATATATGTGTGTGTGTGTGTTTAGTAAATTATTCACTTCAAATCAAGGAAGAGGGGGAGAAAAGGAACTAAAAATTATAATTAGCAACTCTCTTGTACTTATATTTATATTTGTAACCTATGTGTAAGTCATTGTTTAGCAAACTATTCCCTTCTAAACAAGGAAGAAGATGGACTAAAAATTATAATTACAACTGATTTACGTTTATAACATACTCTCTATCCACTTGATTTATTTTTCTTTTATGAATCAGTAAGCAATTCATGCTTACAGGTTCTAGCTACTTACACCGGTAACTATATTTTTCAAGATATTTCAACAGATTTGTTAGTCTGGTTTGGCCCCTTATTTAAGCAAAAGGTAAGATAACTTATTTCTACTATGGATTTTCGTATCTCTTTACTTCAAGGTTATCAGATGATTCATATTGTAATTTGACCTTATGACCAACTTGTTATTATAACCATGCAGCCAAGTTCGAGGTTTGAAACATGCTATGCGTTCAGAGTCACCGTTTGCAGTTTAGTGGATGGAGCAACATTCACCATCAGATGAGCATGCGCTCAAGATATGCATACTTAGCATATAGTTTAAAAGCTTTCGATGATTTTAACGATGAAAACTTATCAAACTAATAATAATAAAACATAATTTTTAAAATATCTACAGTTTTGCATCTTTTTACCTTAACAACACAATGAAATGTTCATTTTTAAGTCTTACTTAAATACCATGCGTAATTTAAATTTCATTTTATTGTTAATTTATAAAATTCCTGTAACGTTCACATTTTATTGCACAAACTCTTGTGAGCTCCGTTATCTGTGGTAAGTTTGATAATGCGGATTTACACTTACCTTGCCTGTCATAGACTTATTAACTCATATTTTCGACTTACTTTACTAATGTTAGGCCTGTTATCGCTATTTTCGAACTAGACTTATTTGCAAATGGAAAAATAAGAACACGATAAAATGCAAACTTAAAATGGTATAAGTTTTTCGATTGCATTCCAGTTCATCCATTCTTGTGTGTAAGTTTTTATAGATTTGGTGAATATACGTTACTCTTTCTACATAAAACCTATATGATGATGAAACCGCTTTTTAAACCCAAATTACAAAAAAAAATAAAATAGAGTTTGATGTAACTGCTGCCATCTGTTGACACCATTATGATATATCCAACAAGGAATGAAATAAAGTTAAGTCGCCTGAGCTATCCTTAGTCTGACAATGCATGATATTACTTTTTTTTTTTTTGGCCTGGCATGGCCAGGTGGGTTAAGGCGTTCGACTCGTAATCTGAGGGTCGCGGATTCGAATCCCCGTCGCACCAAACATGCTTGCTCTTTCACCCGTGGGAGCGTTATAATGTTACGGTCAATCTCACTTTTCGTTGGTAAAAGAGTAGCCCAAGAGTTGGCGGTGAGTGGTGATGACTAGCTGCCTTGCTTCTAGTCTTACACTGCAAAATTAGGGACGGCTAGCACAGATAGCCCTCGAGTAGCTTTGTGCGAAAATTCAAAACAAAAAAAATAAACGACAGCGCCATGTTCGGTCAATCCCACTATTCGTTAGTAAAAGAGTAGCCCAAGAGTTTGCGATGGGTGGTGATGACTAGTTGCCTTCCCTCTAGTCTTACACTGCTAAATTAGGGATGGCTAGCGCAGATAGCCCTCGTGTAGCTTTGTGCGAAATTAAAAATTAATTAAATTAATTATTTTGTTGCTAGTTTTTGCCAAATGTTGGTATTTTTCTGATGATGTCGGGAATATATGATACGCAGCAGTATGTGGTTTCGTGATTTTCTTTTAAATTGTGGGGTATATTTAAATCAACTAACAAAAGTAAATATATGCCACGATTTAAAAAATCACGAAACAATATACGGCTGCATACCAACTAACAAAAGTAAATATACCCCACGAATTAAAAAATCAGAAAACCATATACGGCTGCATACCATATATTCCCGACATCAGCAGAAAAAATAATCAACATTTGGCAAAAACGAGCAACAAAAAATATGACATCTCAGTTTATACCAAATTTATTCAAAAACAAGGCACAAACTAAGGCCTATACTATGTAAAAACTACACTGACAAACATAACACCAACATTATTTATAAAATACAATGTGATAACTGCCACGATTTCTATATCGGAGAAACAAGTGGAAAAATGGAAACCAGATTCAAAGAACACAAAAAAGTCACCTTCGCACGTATACGAACACCACAAATCAAATAAACAAAACATAACCATAAAAAACACCCAAATGCTAAATAAAGAGACAAACATAAACAAACGCAAAATTAAAGAAGCCTTACTTATACAACATCTCAAGCCCAAAATAAAGCAATATAAAGGAACACCTTTACACCTATATTAATAAATATATCCAACATCTAAGCACGTCCTCTACATTCCTACACTCAATTACACAACCGCCTTGAAACATGTGGTCAGCTATCAGTCAGTAGCCCTTTTTTTCTTTATGAACATGATGATGACCGAAGAAGGTCGAAACGTTGTTCGCTCTTAACCTTCTATGCCTTCTCAACCCATACCAGCCGTTTTTAAATATATAAATTAATATCCTAAATTTAACATTGTAAAAATACTATTTATAATTATTGATTCTCAATGTTAAAACAGTACAAATAAAGCTATTTAAGAGAAATTCCTGCTTTTTTACCCAAATGTAGCAGTCTTTCATGAAATACAGAAGGAAATTATGTATTTTAACTTCCTATATATTATCGCCGGCGACAGGCTACAAATATCTTTGCGATATTCTATCGTATACGTAAAAATACAACAACTAATAAAGCAAAAACAAATTTATCATGTTTCTAAAGCTTACGGAGAAAATAACTTCAGAATCACAACACACGCAATGATTCAGTCAAAACACTTTATTGAAAACACTGATAGCGAAGAAATAACTTGTTTATTCGATTTCGTAAAACACTTTGTTCATATCGTAAAAAATAGAAATAAGCGTTCTTTTTACTTAATCGATAAGAATATAAGAGCTATATCCAAGAACTATAAAAGAAAAAAATATTTATGCGTGTGTTAAACCAAACATTGAATAACATTATGTGACATTTTTTTTTATTTTTTCTTGTTCCTGAACAGAAAGTGTTATTTCCCAATTGCTTATGCCTAAGGTGAATGGAAAAAATCTATTTTTCTCTTCAAACTTTATTTTTGTGACCTGGGAGTGTATAAAGAAAACATGATGGAAGACTGTATTTGGGGGGCTGATACGTGAAAGTGATTTACATTACAGTCGCAAATCTCGAAAAACTACTCACTTCTAAACATTTTTGTATAACTTTAGTACAAATACATCTAAATCTTGATTCATATGTTGTTTTCTCCAAACCTTATGTAAATGAAAATGTGCAAATTTGCCCATTTTTACATTGAAAGCAGGTTAATTCCTAATTTCATTATCCAGGTCACAAAAGCAAAGTGTGAAAGGAATAATGGTCATTTTCTGTACTTTTACAACATAAGCAATTGAGAAATAACACATACTACTAAGGAATAAAATTTGTGTTACATTGTGTAATTATTAGATAATCGTTAATTAGTTAAAGTCCTGCAAAGAAAGTATAATAAGTATTAGTCTCACTTGATTATTCAAGTGTTTTTTTTATAAACTTTATCTCTAAAAATGTTTGCAATAATAGGTAGCTATTATATTATTTGTACTTATATTATATTACGCTATTCTTATACTTTGTTTTAGTTTTTATAGTATTAACTCTGTATTATATATCATATGAAAAAACGGTCCAAAAATATTTTCTTTAAAATTTTATCTTAAATATGTCTATATTGTTGAATATATCTCGATAAGTTATAAATGGGTTCGTTATCTAGAAGTAACATTATTCAATGAAGAAGCAATAAAATTGATTCAATGATATATTTATGAAGTTTGCAATAAGAGGATTAATCTACAGATAACGTGGACCATTTGTATATCATTAATCAACAAAGATACCTATGTTATCTGTGTTACAAAGTGTAATAAAGATAATAACTTTTACAGAAAATCAGAAATGATGTTGAGATTCTACGGGTTATAGCTACTAATTGGGTTACCTGAATAATAAAATTATTCTATCATCCCAAAGCCCATATTTAGTGCAATCGTTAATTTCCAAATATTTAATTCGCATCAACAAAAATCGGCATTTGAAATGTTTTATAAAATAGAACAGCAAGTAAACTAGGGACACGAAATAGTACAGATAGTTAAATATATTAACAATAAAAGACGTAAGGTGTTGTTGCATGTTTAGTTAATTACACACTCAAGTTATTATTATTTAGTGCTAGAGCGGCATACGCGTTGGGGTTGAGTTACAGCAGTATAAATAGTATGCGCCAGTAGATAGCCCTACCTATTTTAGACAAGGAATACAAAAAAATAACATTTTTCCACCTTATTTGAAGTAACATTAAATAATAACAAAGGAAGACAAAAGAATTAATCACTTGCAATATGTTCACTTTAGTAGGCCATTTTAAGAAAAGATTAATAATAGCTTTATCACAGCAGGATTTCGAAAATAAAATTCGCCTAAAGTGTATTCAAAATACGGTTTTTTAAAGATTATTAACCTCATTCTAAAAATATACAATGTTTTCTAATTACTTGTTGTAAACTGTAAAATGCTCGTTAATAGAATATATGTTAAAATTGAAGTAACATTATCAAACGTCTTCGCAATATAACCAAATACCTCGGATCAGTTTCATGCTTTTGACTTTACGTAGATATCTAAAACACTGAAACAGATATAAAACTTAGGGCTTTAAGATTTGACTTCGGTATGATCGAACACTTTTATAGCACTTAGATCGATATTAATAACTATCATTATAAAATATGTATGGTTTGGTATATTTTGAACTACAAGAGTTTTATATATGCTCGTTGTACCTAACTTAGCAGTAACAGACTAGGGGGAAGGCAGCTAGTAAACACCACTCACCGCCATCCTTTGGTCTATTATTTTAATAATAAACATTGGGAATGACTGTTGCATTATAACGCTTCAACGGCTGAAAAGGTGAGCATGCTCAGTAATATAAGGTAGGTAACTATAAATTTGTGCTCCTCTCTATTATGCTTTGTTGACATGGGTTTTACTTACAATGTTTTCGAAATTAAAAATTAAGTTGAATTTTAAAAATTAATTCATCAGTTTTAATAAATAATTGAACTGTTAAATAGTTATAATCCTTACACATACTTAGCTCTATGTTATGACAATCACAACTCACTGGACACATTTTTATTAAGGCTTTCGAAAAAAATTTTTTTCGTTTAAAATTTACATTAGTTATACGTCTACTCCGTGTAAGATTTAACGTGCCGGACAGCGGATTGTAAGGTCCAGAGTTTGAGATGCGATGTCACTGAACACATTCTGCTCTTTCAGCTTTGGGTGACATATAAACGTTACATTCATCCTCATAAATTGGTTCAAATGTCCTAGTTGGTGAGTCTTTGTGGATAGCTGCTTTTCCTTTACCTAATAATTAAAACTTAAGGACAGCTGTACTTGAACCCTCAGTT
Organism: Tachypleus tridentatus; assembly: GCF_004210375.1. Classification (NCBI taxonomy): domain Eukaryota; kingdom Metazoa; phylum Arthropoda; class Merostomata; order Xiphosura; family Limulidae; genus Tachypleus; species Tachypleus tridentatus. Next base: position 85,093,497 of record NC_134835.1, read on the forward strand.
TCTGACACAGCAGTTTGGCTCAGCCTAAATAATATGCCATTCAGATTGAAAAATTTAACTCAATTTTTAATGTAAACATATCCATGTTGCATTTCAAAATTAAAGTTAGATATATATAGTAGCTTCATAAGAAAAATAAATAAATGCAGACTTATGATATAACGGAGACAGATGCCAAATCTTAAATGATTTAATTATTCAAATGGTATTACAGGTAATGGATGTTGAACTGATTATACATACAGGATTTTGTGTTATGCTGTTCTTTAACCCATATAAACAATCACAGCTCAACCATCAAAGTCAGAGGTATATTGGACAACTAATAGACCTTGAAAAGTTATTATTAAAACAAATTAACTGCAAATTTTCTTGTTATTTCTTCTCCTATTCCTCTAATTTGACCGTTACAGCTCGAAATCACTGAGTGTTAAAATATCAATCATCCAAATGTATCTCTTGACCTCCACGAGTCGCTGCCCTAAGTATGTTTTCATTCAATAGCAGAACTCATCAATTAGACTGGAAGACAAGAGACAAAATATTTTATGAAACGTTACTTATATATGCAGTGTGATACAATAAAAATTATGTTCAAACGCAAAAACACAATGAAATATTCGAAGATCAAAAGACCTAAAAGTTACATACTTACGATTTCGAGCCACAATGACAAAATTAAAATAAATTTGGAAAACATCTGCAATTAACTTGTTTTAAATACAACAACCAAATAAAAAAATTAATTCGGCAAGAAACATAATAACACATTTATTCTTACAAACACATAAACAATCAATTGATTCGTGTCAAGAATACAATAGCTTAAAATATCAACTATAGGTTTTTTTTAAGTGTGGGACTTGTATCTGTATTTGTTGAGTCTTCTATGGAGAAAGCTCGGCTTGGCCAGGTGGTTAGGGCACTCGACTCGTAATCTGAGAGGCGCGGGTTCGAATCCCCATCACACCAAACATGATCGCCTTTTCAGCCGTGAGGGCATTATAATGTGACGGTTAACCCCCCTATTTGGTGGTAAAAAGAGTAGCCTAAGTGTTAGCAATGGGTGGTGATGACTATTTGTTTTCCCTCTAGTCTTACACTGCTAAATTAGGGATGATTAGCGTAAATAATCCTCGTGTAGCTTTGAGCCGACCAACAGGCAACTGCTGTTCTAAGGTGATTATACCAAAATAAAATGTAAAACTTAATCTGCTGACATTTTTAGTTAGTATGATTTACAATAATGTGTAACCACATATTTAGTGACAATAATATTAGGCAAAAGATGTAATCTACATACATTAGAAGAGTTAACATAACAGACAAGTAGCATAATTTTAATACAACAGAGCTAGAAACATTATGTAACTAATAATTAGTTAAATAATTATTTTAGATACGCCCCAGTTATCAATAATTGAATATTGATATCAAACAATGGTTTATAAACAGCACTCATGAGAATCAGACTTACTTTTTTGTTATTTTATGCAATGACTCAAAGTAGTCAACTTTGTTTCTAATCATCGCTAACATATGTGAATTTTGGAGCAATTTAGAAGACATGCAGCTTACGCTCCAGTGTCGTGCGAAATAATTACTATTCATAGCACGCAACCAAGTTGTTATGTGTAATATCGAGTAAGCCATTGGTACTGTCAGTAACTGTGAGAAGAAGAAAAATTGGTTTAAACTTCAAATACAACGAATAAGAATGCCGTTAAACACCAGCAACCATTTCTAAACTACTTAATAAATATCAAAAATACACCTCAAAAACAGTATTGTAAATACGGAGCAGGTTAATAACAGGTGAGATAAAATTTATGTGTTAGCGAATGTTACTACCAACCCAATCTTCAGACGATGCTTATTACTAAGATCGAAAAACGAATACCACAAAAAAACTTTAACCTCAGATAACTTATAAAATTATTCCATAGCAAATTTTCTTATTTTACGTTTAAACACATCTAGCAGAAGATTTAGTAACCCACCTTAAACATAACCAGTTGAGGATACATTAACCCATTTTAAACATAGCCATCTAAGGATTTATTAACCCACCTTAAACACAGCCAACTAATGATTTATTAACCCATCTTAAACACAGCCAGTTGAGGATTTATTAACCCATTTTAAACACAGCCAGTTGAGGATTTATTAATCCACCTCTGGCGCTTCGAAGTTTTATTTCTAGTTGTAGTTTTGCTGATATGTTTTTCAGATATTCACTTTATTTTTGTAAGAATACAATAAGTTACATTAGTCTTTATGATTTAAATGTTAAGAAAAATGCAATGATGTAATTTAAGGTATACATGGTAACGTCACATAAACACTTCTGATATTCTAAAATAAAATATAATGGAAAATATACGCATCAATAAAGTTTTAAATTTTAATTAGATCTATATGATTAGATTTTACAAGATAAGTAGCCTGGAATAATGAAAATTGAACTGTCCATCTACTGGTATAACATGTAATCAGAATAAATCCCTATAAACTTAGAACCACACCCATAGACCAGTTTTGATAATGAATAAAGGGAAATAATTTTTTCTTAACCACTGGAATATTAATTTGAATCTGTATAATAAGGTTCATTGTTTTCAATGAAAAAAAACACACGAGAATTTTGATAAGTTTATCTCTGTTGCCACACGAGGCATTTTTAGTTTAAATTCGACAGTGGGTTAGTTGTTTTAAAGTTATAATATTTTCACTATGTAGTTATACTGGGCCTGGCATGGCCAAGCGCGTAAGGCGCGCGACTCGTAATCCGAGGGTCGCGGGTTCGTGCCCGCGTCGCGCTAAACATGCTCGCCCTCCCAGCCGTGGGGGCGTATAATGTGACGGTCAATCCCACTATTTGTTGGTAAAAGAGTAGCCCATGAGTTGGCGGTGGGTGGTGATGACTAACTGCCTTCCCTCTAGCCTTACACTACTAAATTAGGGACGGCTAGCACAGATAGCCCTCGAGTAGCTTTGTGCGAAATTCCAAAAAAAAAAAAAAATTTATAATTTATATACAATTTTATTTCATTTTATTAATTCAAAACGCAGTAATGAATGAAATGGATAAGTATTACTTAAACAGTTCGTGTACAGGGATAACAAGTTTTATGAAGGCAAAACCAAGACTTACCAATATATTATTCATTGTAAAGAATACATTACTGAATATAATGGACTAACTTTACAAAAACCTGTCGTTCTATGATAAAATTCTATTATATCTATTCTTAAGAAATAAACAACAATCATAGACCTTTGATGGTAGAAATAGGCGCTGATGCATGTTTTACAAACATATGTTATGTGTTTCTCCTTGCCCAACTCATAAACATGTGTTATGTGTTTCTCCTTTCCCGACTTATTTTGTGACTGCAGCATTTTTCTAATTTCTAAACGTCTCAAAAATAAAAAAAGAATTATAACAAATCAAGTACAATATCGTAGGCAATATAATTTTATTGTCCTATGTAATAATTTATAGTATTCTACTTACAAAATTACAAATAATACACTTTGTTCTCCAATGTAGTTATAAAATTATAAACAATTATTTCTGTTCTGCTTACAATATTATAAGCAATGCATTTTTCTCCTTCGTAATAACAATAGTATACGTTGAGAATGCGACCATCTAATAAACAATTGCCATAATATTGATCCCACGGTTGGACATCTGTTGGACGAACTTACAACGGTTTCGATTCCCCTCGCTGAACACAGCATATAACCCAATGTGACTTTACTCCAAACAAAGATTATATGGCTGTCGAAGTATTTCATTTGTAAGAAAAAGTAAAGTCCACTCCACAGTATTCTCTTTGTTTTTATCCTAAGTTGTGAAGCGTAAACGTTTTAATTGTAGATTTTTAAAGTTTCCTCTTATGAAAAAAGTGAAACGTGTATTATTATTTAAATAGAAGTTTTATTATATAAGCATGATATTATTTGGTAATTCCTAGACTGTTGTGTATGGAAATGTTGTTAAAAATTATCTTATTTCGGTTGAACTATGCAAAAGGAACATGATTTTAAGAAGACTGAAAATAAATAAAAATAAAATTGAAAGGTGTCGCTACCTAAAATATTATTACTAAAAACAGGAACTAACAGACTTTAAAGTAAACGTTAAGAATTCATATTTGATTTAAGAATATGAGTTTAAATGGGTTTACAAATTCAAAACGTATTATATTTTATTAAAAGCATAAAGCTCAATACATTTGCCTTGTTTCTTTTAGAATCAGATTATCATCTCAAAATGGTTTGTTTTCTTGCCATATACAACATACACTATATGGCCAAAAGTATGTGGACACCCGACTATCACACCATATGTGCTTGTTGAACATCTCATTCCAAAACCATGGGCATTAACATGGAGTTGAACCCCCCCCTTTGCTGCTATAACAGCCTTCACTCCTCTGGAAAGGCTTTTCACTAAATTTTGGAACATGGCTCCAGGGATTCGCTCCTATTCATCCACAGGAGTATTAGAGAGATTTGGCACTGATGTCGAGCAAAAAGGCCTGGCTCGCAGTCGGAGTTTCAATTCATCCCAAAGGCGTTCGATGGGATTGAGGTCAGGGATCTGTGCAGGCCAGTCAAGTTCTTCCACATCAACCTCGACAAACCATGTCTTTATGGACCTCGCTTTGTGTACGGGGGCATTGCCATCATGAACCAAAAAAGTCCTTCCCCAAACTGTTGCCACAAAATTGGAAGCATACAATTCTCTAGAATGTCATTGTATGCTGTAGCATTAAGATTTCCCTTCACTGGAAATAAAGAGCCTACCCCAAACTATGAAGAACAGCCTCAGACCATTATTCCTCCTCCACAAAACTTTACAGTTGGCGCTACACATTCAGGCAGGTAGCGTTCTCCTGGCATCTGTCAAACCCAGATTCGTCCGTCAGACTGCCAGATAGTGAAGCGTGATTCATCACTCCATAGAACGCGTTTCCACTCCTCTAGAGTCCAATGGAAGTGTGCTTTACACCACTCCAGCCGACGTTTAACATTTTGCATGGTGATCTTAGGCTTGTGTGCGGCTACTTGGCCATAAAACCCCATTTCATTAAGCTCCGGACGAACAGTTCTTGTGCTGACGTTGTTTCCAGAGGAAGGTTGGAACTCGGTAGTGATGTTGCGATTGTGGACAGATAAGTTTAACGCGCTACAGCACTCGGCGGTTCCGTTCTGTGAGCTTGTGTAGCCTACCGCTTCGTGATTGAGCTGTTGTTGCTCATAGACGTTTCTATTTCACAAGAACAGCACTTGCAGTTGACAGGAACAGCTCTAGCTGGGCGAAAATTTGACGAACTGACTTATTGAAAAGGTGATATCTTACGACAGTGCCACGCTGAAAGTTACTGAGCTCTTCAGCACGACCTATTCTACTGCCAATGTTTGTTTATGGAGATTGCATGGCTGTATGCTTGAGTTTATGCACCTATTAGCAATGGGTGTGGCTGAAATAGCCGAACCCACCAATTAGAAGGGATGTCCACATACTTTTGTCATAGTGTAGTAGGTTTACATTAGGCAACACAGGAAATATGGGCGTTTGTTAAACTTAATCAGTCATTAACCAAAATAAATTTCTGTTCAAATACTTATTGCCTTGTATTTGCACATATACTGTGACTGTTACCATTAAAATTAAGAAATACGGAAAACAACACGAAGACGAAATGTATTATCATTCTACAAAGACTTGGAGAGAGTAAACAATGACATTGTAAAGCTGTGTCGGCTAGACGTAACTCATCTTAAGATGAGCGTGAATATTAAGAAAATATAATGTTTAATATCCCCGAGCCACAAAAGCTCCTAAGCTAGAAACTGTGATATGTCAGTGAGTTTCGATGGAACAATTCAGTATCTGCAGAAACTCCCAAATCAGGAAGGTTTGGCATGTCACAAAACATTTCTTGACGGTAGGCACTTCTCAACTAAAAAGGATTGACATGTCACGGAGCAGTTCTATGACGGTAAACACTTCTAAACTAAGAAGATATAACATGTCACGGAGTAGTCTATGATAACAGACACTTGCTAATTAAGAAGGTGAAACGTGTCAGGAACAGTTTTATGACAGCAGACACTCCCAAACTAGAAATTTGGCGTGTTGCAGAGCTATTCTATGGCGGCAAACACTCCCAAACTACGAAGGTGTATCATGTCACGAAGCAGTTATGCGATGACATACACTTCCAAACTAGAAAGGTGTAAGATTTCAGGGAGTAGTTATATGACGGCAAACACTCCAAACTAAGAAAGTGTAACAAGTCACAGAACAGTTATATTACGACAGGTACTTTTAAACTACGAAAGTTTGACAAGTCATAGAGCAGTTATATGATTGCGGTCACTCTTAAACTAAGAAGGTTTAATATGTCACGAAGCATATCTGTAATGGCAGACACTTCCAAATTAAGGTGTAACATGTCACGGAACAGTTCTATGATGGCACACACTACAAAACTAGAAAGGTGTAACATGTCAGGAGTAATTCTATGATAGCAAACATTCCCAAACTAGAAAGGTGTAGCATGTCAGGGAACAGCACCAAGTTCGCAGCTGATGCATTAATTATTTGTTAAGAAGGAGATTTTTACTTTCATTAAAAGCTCCTGGTTTGTAATTTAGATACTTGCAAATTATCTAAAAATACTTTATACCATATTATTTTGAAAAATACATGTTAAAAGGAATTGGAAATTATTATGCAATAAATATAGAAGAAAATGCAACCAATTATAATGTGAGTTGGTACAATGCCGACATAATTTCTTTCTGGTTTGTTTAGAGGGAAATGAGTAAGCTCAAGTGGTGTATTTTTTTTGTTAATATAAACAGAAGCAAAAAATCGTGACAGTTTAAAGACATCTACTTGACAATTCCTATACGTTTCAAAACTCCCAGATCGTTGAATTCATACTTTAAACGAGGAATATTTTAAATACATGAAACTCTAAGATTTTTATTACGAACGATATATTTCATGTTTACTACCAATAAAGCAGAAAAAAACAACAACAAACTAAATGGATACTTATTAAATTCAACTGATATATTTGAGCCATTGTTTAAATGCAGTTGTTTTAAGTATCTTTAATATAAGAGGTCACGGAATATTTTATAGTATCATATACATTTAAACTCCGTACTATATTTTCATGGCCTGGCGTGGCCAAGCGCGTAAGGCGTGTGACTCGTGATCCGAGAGTCGCGGGTTCGCGCCCGCGTCGCGCTAAACATGCTTGCCCTCCTAGGCGTGGGGGCGTATAATGTGACGGTCAATCCCACTATTCGTTGGTGAAAGAGTAGCCCAAGAGTTGGCGGTGGGTGGTGATGACTAGCTGCCTTCCCTCTAGTCTTACACTGCTAAACTAGGGACGGCTAGCATAGATAGCCCTCGAGTAACTTTGTGCGAAATTCAAAAACAAACAAACAATGTTTTCAAAGTACTTCTAAATATTTCTGGTCTAATTGCAAGATTATAAATGTTGAACATTCTACATAGCTAAAAATCATGTAGAGCGTTACACATTAATTGCACGACTCTTTCTAACTATTACATCCATTTTAATGAACGTCTATTCCTAGAATCAAAATTTTCGCCATAATTATGACGCCCTAAAATGTATTTCAAAACTGTGACGATTCTTTAATGTCAAAAAGAAAGGACCTTTAGATATAGGAGAATATCTTATTTGTTACCTAAATCTCGTATACAACTTCAATATTCTGTCCTCTTCTAGAATTCCGTACACTGTATATTTATTAATTCACGTGACATATTTATTTGTTGGATGTCACGCAAGCTACACGACAGGGCCTTCCCTAATTTTGAAATGATATACTAGAGTGACGTGGCTGTTAATAACAGTGTAAGTATCCAGTAAATTAAGATATATGCATAGATACTTCACAGATAAAAATCAGTGAAATTACCAGCAAGTAAACCTTGGTCCACCATAATGATGCAACTTCGATTTGATCTTTGATTTGTGGACTAAAAATATTTGTGTAAACGAGTGTAGTGTAAAATATAGCACAATGAATATTATACTACGTGTTCGTAAAATACGGGTCAGCTTAGATTTTAATTAGAATTACACTACCAGGTTCGTAAAATACAGATCAGCTTCGAGTTTAATTAAACTTGTACTACATTTTTGTAAAATAAGGTTTAGCTTCACTTGTAATGAATATTGAACTACAAATACGAAAACTCTATTAAGAAAAACTAGCTTCGTGACGTTAAAGTTTAGCATGTGTAAAGAGTTGTAATGTACAACTATACCATAAAATGAATGACGACAAATAACACGTTTTTTTTCTCTTTTGTTTCAAATTCTGTTATTTCAGTCGCAAAAAAAAAACTATGATATTTCATGCTTTGGCCCGGCATGGCCAAGTGTGTTAAGACGTGCGACTCGTAACCTGAGAGTCGCGGGTTCGTATCCCCGTCGCGCCAAACATGCTCGCCCTTTCAGCAGTAGGGGAGTTATAATGTGACGGTCAATCTCACTATTCGTTGGTAAAAGAGTAGCCCAAGAGTTGGCGGTGGGTGGTGATGACTAACTGCCTTCCCTCTAGTCTTACACTGCTAAATTAGGAACGGCTAGCACAGATAGCCCTCGAGTAGCTTTGTGCGAAATTCAAATACAAACAAACAAAACAAACAATTTCATACGTTATGTAATCATCAACTTATGCCTTTACGTATTTAATAAATTCCACAAAACCAATTATACATTTTTGTTAAATCTTAATACGAAACTAAAAATAACAGCTGAAAAAAGTTTTAGTTCCTTGTTGTAATTCTTCTTTCTTCAGGCTTAGTGAACAACAAAAACGTTCAGCTGTAATCATAAAAAATGTAAATATAATTATATTTGTGTTTTGCTTGCTTTCAAAAGGTGTAACACCTGAAAAGCTCTAGATGGAGAAGTTTGGTTTATTTTGAATTTTGCGCTTGCCGTCCCTAATTTAACAGTATAAGACTAGAGGGAAGGTAGGTAGTCATCACCTCCCACTGCCAACTCTTGGGTTACTCTTTTATCATCGAATAATTGGATTAACCGTCAAAGTATAACGCCACCACCGCTGAAAGGACGAGCATGTTTAGTGCGACGGGGATTAGAACCCGAGATCCTCGAATTACAAGTTGAGTGCCTTAACCACCTGGCCATGCCAGGCCCCTGGATTGAGCAAAATGCATTATAGCCAATATGATGTGTTTAATATTGTTGAAATACTATTATCATACGGCCTTCTACATCTTGAATGTTCCTAAAGGACTAAATAAAGAAACTTATGTTTAAATATATAATAGGCCTAATAGCAATGTTTTATGAAAAGCATATCTACAATCATGATTCATTAGTTGTTAAAAATACAAGTGTTGTAAACGTATTAGCAATGATAAATAATACAGAATATGTAATGAAAAGAACTGAAAAAATAATAAATTACAATATATTGCAATATTTTTCCGTAACTATACCTTATTCCCATCGAATCAGGGATTGCAATATATTTTTCAAGCCAGAAACTTTTGAGAGTTTGTTTGTAATTAAGCACAAAACTCAACGATAGGATATCCACGTTCTGCCCACATACGAATATCGACACCTGGCTTACAGCTTTGTAAATCCTAAGACCTACAAATCACTGTGCCACTGCTTTTTACACCCGGCTGACTAGCTTAGTCACTCAGCTAATAATATAATAGTATTATGCAATTAAGTTAAATTACAACTTTCATTAAAAAATCAAAAGTTATTTTCCAAGCTTATCTAATCATCAAACTATATTCAGATCACGCCACCTACAACCTCATGGATTTTGGAATATGGCTTATTGTTGTTCTGAATAATATATTAAAGATAAACATACATACATTTTCCAACTTAGTTACCTTACAATAGCACTTGGAATTGTGTGGTTTCACATTAAACTAACACTCTTGAACTTTATAACACATAAAGGAATTAAGAATATCAATAAGATTTCCATTAACACCTTACTTCATCAACTCTGAACAAAACAGTCACAAAGATATTATATATTGAATTTACTTTCCTTGGTTTATCAAATTATTTCGTCCACTAGAATTAAAAGAAAAGGGCGAAAATGAAGTTACGTAGAATTGTAAAACCTGACGAGATAAAATGAAAAAAATTGGCTCACTTACTTCTTCTAATATAAAGATTTTTAACACTTGGTGATTATTTCTTATTGTTAATCTACTATTAAGATTTTTACTAGCTTGATACAGCAAAATGATGGTTTCATTAGCGAGACAAGATATACTATTTCTTTATAAATCACAATATTCTACGATAACCATTCGTGTAGTAATGTTCAATGATAGCAAGCCCTCATAATGGTTATCAAAGTAACCAGTAATTAACGATCTAATATCTCATATCTTTTCTTCAGTATGTACGTATTTAATCAAATTGGGTATTTTAGGAAACACCAGAGATTAATTCTATGTACAAATATATATATATACTTGAGAACCAGTGAAATTACCATTATAAGTGATGTCAAAAGTAATTTTGTAATTATGAGAATGTACATCAATAAAACTTCGCTATCAGCACTAGTTATATTTTGATTTATTGTACATGGACTTAAATCCCAAAAGGCTTGGTCAAAATCTTGTTTAATCACAGAGTAAATGTTAATTAACCAAAAGCTCATAGAGTGATTAGATACAATCGGGCGTGTAGCAGCAACTTTGTTGTAATTATAAATAGTGGATAGACTTTTTCACTTATTTTCCTATTTAATTAAAAGTTCAATTTCAAACGCTCACGATAACCGGATATTTAAGATTTATTCCAGGTATCAGCTCAACCAACTTCAGTGACGTGATTACGTCATCTTTTCCATGGCCCAGCCCGACTAGACCCTCACAACTGATCTGAATGATTTTATTACTGCTATGAAAGCTTTTAATATGTACTGTCGCTGAATATATAGAAGTACTTTATATATATATACAACATTCTATGATATGATCAATGACTAGTAATTCTACTAGGACCTTGCTCCATGGAAAAAGTAACACGAAGTACTTATTTCAAGGACGGAAACTAGGAAAAACTACAAGCATTTCGAAAACGTGATATAGGTTATCCGGTTAATAAATATACAACATATATAAATATATATGTTTGCGTCTATGTATGTATGTGTTTCAACGATTGATCTCCTAGAGCTAATTACTTACATGCATTAGTAATATTCGACAGTTAAAACCATTGCACTGATGTTTGACGGTAACTTTAGACCATGAAACAGGTTTCCTTTTTCTAAAACTATTTTTCATAAAGAAAGAAATATTCAGTAAAACAATAGTAGTCGGTGTTGCTTACTATAGTGGTCTATTGCTAGAGAAGACAAGAGGGAATTCTCAATAGCAGATAATGAAGTTATGAGCTAAAAGTATGTACTTAAAAAATAAATTCAAAGCTGCGAATATAAGTAGTTAAGGCAGTTCTTTAAAGTTCTATACGTTTCAGAAATTTTATACAAGCACTCTACATAAGTTCAGTGATAAGCACGCATAAAATGCGGTAATCATTATTAGACCCGGCATGGCCAGGTGGGTTAAGGCGTTCGACTCGTAATCCGAGGGTCGTGGGTTCGAATCCCCATCACACCAAACATGCTCGCCCTTTCAGCCGTGGGGACGTTATAATGTGACGGTCAATCCCATTATTCGTTGGTAAAAGAGTAGCCCAAGAGTTGGCGGTGGGTGGTGATGACTAGCTGCCATCCCTCTAGTCTTACACTACTAAATTAGGGACGGCTAGCGCAGATAGCCCTTGAGTAGCTTTGCGCGAAATTCAAAAGAACAAAACAAACAATTATTATTTTAAAATATTTTGTATAGAATGTTTAGCTAATCGTTGCCTAGTCTTACAGGCAAAATATATTTCTTTATTTGTTGAATTTAAATTAAGGCTTATCATCAACTTGCTAGCTACCACATTTGCACAGAATTTTAAATTATTGAGTATGTGTGAAGCAAATAATCAACATCAGCCGGTTTCAGCTCTTAGGCTTAAGACCACCACTCTTATAACTTACGTGTTTTCTGTTGTTTTTTTGTGTTGTTTTTTTAAACTCACCCCTACAGTTACGCATGCTAACCGATATTCTACAATTAAACCAATATAGTTAGCAATAAATTCTAAGATAGCCCAGGCACAACCTATTAAAATCACGCATATGAGGGTACAGTAGATTTATGCTATCGTACTGTTAATGTTATTTAATTTTGGTTGCTCATAGAAAACTTTAAAAAGATACAAAGCGTTTTTCGAAATAAAATTATAAGAACATAATTTACTGTCATTAAATTGAATCAAACAATAACAAACTTCGTGTTATATTACAGCTCAAAAGATTTTACATTAATTTGCTAACCTTATAATTTAATAATAATTATAGTATGCTGGCCTGCAACCTAGTTAGCAATGCTACACTAAAGTGCTTTTTTAAAATAAACTTTGAAGCATAATACACTGAATTTATCTGGTGATACAGCGTTAAGTCTACAGATTTACAACATTAAAATCAGAAGTTCGTTCCCACTAGAATCTAGAGACTAGATGGACTCAGCAGATAGCCCGTTGTGGGTTTGCTATAAGAAAACACACACACACAATATACTGATATGAATAACATCTAATACACACTAGTTTGCCTGCTTCTTTTGGATACGCGCAAGAATACACAAAGATTGTCTTTGCTAGCCGTCCCTAATTTTGAAGTGAGCAATTAGAAGGCAGGCAGCTGGCCAACAGCAACCAATGTCAAATCTTGGGCTACTCTAATCCTATAGTAGTGTTTGTTCCGCACTCTTGTAATGCAGTTAAGAACCAGAAGTGCAGAGATCGCTTATGTGGCTACGGGACGTGAACCAAGGATATATAGCCTGGCACGCCAAGCTAGGTAACGCTGGTTTAATACTTTTTCGCTTAAGTTTTGATAACCGAAAGGAAAATTCAAACGATCTTTTTATAATAGTATGACAGACGATACGGGTGTAACTAGAATGTATTGCTAATAATTTGTTTATAAGAAAAACAACAAAATACATTGTATCTCTGATTTGAGAAACAAATATAAACATAGTAGACTGGTGAGTGTTCCATCATTCTATTTCAGTGATGACTTCCGACTGGTTTACTCTGATAGCAGAATGGTCGGTAATTTAGAGTCTGCATGTTATGATTTTCTCGATACGACGTTATAACTTGATATGATAAGAAACGCATACAGTCCTGTAAAAACAGTGTGTATGTGCTCGGTTGCTAAGCCAACGACACGATAAACTATATCTATCCTACACATATATGCTTAATCAACTATTTAAAAGTAACTAAAATATAGTTTTCATTCAATCATATTTCTTATCGATCATAAAAATAATACCCAACGTAAGCTTAACAAACCTGTTTGATAACGAAAACATTAAAGCTACTCGTAGCTATGCAGCTGATCTGTCATCTATGAGCGTAACAATTGTGAAAAAAACACATCGTGTTTGATCTATTTAACGTGAGATACATCTTTTGTGAAACACAGGTAAAATGCCTAGTCGTTGGTCCCAAATTTCACTTATATACATGAACTTTTATTTTAAGCTGCTGAGAAAAAACAACTAGTAACTATTACCCTCTGCCACCACGTATACTTTTAGTCGAATAGCGAACTGGCAGTTACTTTCCTGATGCACCCACAGCCAAAAGTGTGGAGTATATCCAGTAGCGTATCATGGACTTGAACCTTGGATCTTGCAACGTGTAGCCTGGCATACTAACTGCTACGTATGCTCCAAAAGAAGGTAGAAGTAAAATTAGACCTTTAACAAACACATTGTATTTCCAACACGTATTTCACGTGATCAAAATATCATTCTAGTTCTCAGAACAACACGTCATAGTATTCGCAAATTTAGTAGTTTTGGTGAATGACAACAAATGTACTGAATAGAATTAAACATTCTAATTAATTTAATTACCAATAATGCTTTACTAACAAACACAAAACTTTCGTCTGTTGATTTCTGTATATATACTTTATTACAAGACGATACAGTGAATTATTAGTGAATTGAAACTAACATTTGACATTACTTAAAAACAATAGAAATTCAACATTAATTTTAAATGTGTTCTAAAATTATGTCACAAACTATCGCAATATTTATTGTTTCATTCTGTTTATACACGCTGCAATCTAAAATTAACAATAACATTAGCTTTCTTGTAACAAGCAATTACATAAAACCTGATAAAACTCATGATAGATACAATTTGCAGTTTTCCTTCTTTTAAGTTTGGAACAATTGGAATCCAAATGTTATCGTTACATCCAAAATATCTTGAGAAAACAAACATTATCCTGTAGAAACGGTAATGACCAGTAGTCTAATATATGGAAAAGCCATGTATACAAACTGTAACATATACGTCATGAAGGCACCATAGTATCGTCACAAACGTCTCATTTGGTTTTACTGGCACAGGGCATTGAAGAGATACATCATGAATCACGTGCTTAACACTGTAGGATATTTTCGTAAACAAGTTAACTAAAATTGATTTGCAAACTTATATTTATTTCCATTTTCTTAGTTTACTCTTTGTAAACTCAAAAGGTAGAACTGTATACTGAGACGTTGAATCCAATACTAGAACTCACTTGTACTTTTAATTTTAAAAGATATTTTTCACGTCTTTGAGATAAAAGTCTTCATACGTCCCATCAGAATATAATAAATTAATAATATTCACATAGGCAAAAACCTGATCGAAACATGTTCTATATGAACATTGTCACGGAATAAGTGGATTCCTGTGTCAAAATGAAAGAAACAACTCGTTTCCCCAAGATTCTATTAACTACTAAATTCACTTTATAACTTTACTATAGACAAACCGGCTTTCTACACTTTGTTCATCTCCTGTACGTCCTAGCTTATCGGTGAATGCTAGACTCAATTTATTGATAGAATTGTTTATCTATATATTGAACTAATGGTTTCTTAATTAAAGGTCAAAGGCCGAAGTGCATAACATTTTTAAATACAATATTGAGACAGCAATAATTACATAAAATCACCTTTTATAAGCGATTTAGCAACATTTTTTGTGCTACATATCTTTTATTGTATGTAAATCAGGTAATACAAGTACACGGAGCGGGAATGTCTCGAATGTTGCAAGAAAAACAAAGCGTGTTTATAGTTCAACGTTTTATAGCATGTGAATAAATTATACAATTTATAATGTAATATGCTTTAGTTTGCTGTGTTTATTAAACATCACCTTACTATTCTGGTTAAAATATAATTTTAACTATAATTTTCCTTTAGGCGTTTTGGAACGAATTTTACGAATTCTTATGTATTCCATCAACCTGATACAGTAACACAATAATCATTATTGTTTAGATAAGTCTCTAAATGTAAGTGATCCACAGATGGAAGTAATACGCAGATCAGAATATCCCTACTATTACACACACTACCAAGTACATTACAGGTGATAAAAGAGTGCGTTGTTTGTTTCCTATGACAACGTGTGAGGAGCCGAAAGTAGCAAGGACAGCGGATGATAACTCTCGTTCTGATCTGAGTTTTGTGAAATGAACCCTGTGAACAAGAGTCACAAAATGAAGGAGATAAAGATATTATTATTTTCACAAACCGGTGTTGTTGTTTTTCTCATTCATCATTGGTGTGACATACTTTCGAGAGTAAATATTTTTTACGACTAAAAGTATATATATAACTACCTCAGCTAACTAGACGTAGATTGAATTCATTGCCTCAGGATTAGTATATAAAACAAAATTTACAAGAAACAAAGTTAGGTTCTGCTGGTCGTGGTCTCTCGGTATCTGTTCGTGTTACAAGTGCTTAGTGTTCGTTACTGGATTTGGCGTGCTTACGTT
The DNA here is from genome assembly GCF_004210375.1 of Tachypleus tridentatus. Taxonomy (NCBI): domain Eukaryota; kingdom Metazoa; phylum Arthropoda; class Merostomata; order Xiphosura; family Limulidae; genus Tachypleus; species Tachypleus tridentatus. The sequence continues at coordinate 85,109,514 of NC_134835.1, forward strand.
TTGGAATAGCTTCTCTTAACGGCGAATAATGGCGAAATACGGGTTATTTTGAAAGTCATTTGAAAGTAGGTTTCATAGTTTTGATAATCAAACTCTGCAAACGTGTGCACGTTGAACTTTCCTTTTCTACATTTATACCAATAAGAAAAATAATACTGAATAAGTTCACGTTGTTCACGAATCAAAAGTAGGCAAAACTGATGTATAAAAATTTCATATTCCTGTTCTAGAAGAGCATAATTTTCAGGATAAAGCAAGAGAGCTGCCATCTTTAATTCTGGAGAATAGTACTAAATATGCATAATTTTGCATAATGAAGAAATTACATAAACAGAAAACTAAATAAAACAGTTTTGTTTCCTTTTTCTTTTGGTTTCAAAACACTATTTTATCTGATTAGAAAACTATTAGAAACAGTAACTTAAAAGTAACTCGACACAACACTTAAGCACATTAACTACAATTCTAACCACCTCTCCTAGCTATCGGCCCAACATGGCCAATTGGTTAAGGCACTCAACTAGTAAACCGAAGGTCGTGTGTTCGAATCCTTGTCACATCAAACACGCTTGCCCTTTCAGACCTTAGGACGTCATTATGTTTCGGTCAATCCCCCTATTGGTTGGCAAAAAAAGTAACCCAAGAGTTGGTGGTGGGTGACTTCTCTCTAGTCTTACACTGCTGAATTAGGGACGGCTGGCGCAGATAGCCATCGTGTAGTTTTGCGCGAAATTGAGACCTATTGTTACTAGCTCTTACCCTAAACATATGGTCAGCTTCTAATAAATACTCCTTTTACAAATGTACAGATTAGCAGCTAAGCTTAAGTCTATAAGTATAAAATATACGCTTTAGTCGTGTGAGTTCTTTATTTATTGATTTTTTTATGGTTTCTATCATTATAAAAATTGTAATTTTCTATGTGGTTTCTTGCTGTCATTGTGGCTATTTCTCCTTAATGTGCATATCAACCCTTAGCTCTTCATGTTCGTGCCATTGTATTTTATTATCATTATTTTCTACAACGCCCGTCATGCACTTCCGACCTTTCTTTAAAAAATGTTGTCGTAAGACCAAGATCTAACACCCTGTACTTCTGAAGCGTATCAGGAGTGAATCATAGACTGATTGGAGCCATTCTCTTTAAGTATTACTCTGAATGGAGTAGTTTCACCTTTGTTCGTCCATTAGAAACGTCCTACTAAAATCATCGATAAGCTGCTACTATTTACTAATATTATGTAGATATATTCAACAATAAGCATTGTGAAGAATTACTGGTATATATTTCTTGTAAACACTGCGAATTACATAAACGTTTCAGAACTTGTACGAGGCCTCTTGTTACGTAAGATTACTCATGAAATTTAATATATTGCTTTATTGACTGAATTCAATTTTCAAATACGCTCTTGGCTATTTGTCTAATTTCCCTTGTTGATGATTCTTACATGATATACAAGACGTCAAATCTTTAGAGAAACACAAGAGTTATCCTACAAATTTACAAAAAAAAAATTATTTCCTCCATAATCAGTGTTGGAATATATTTTATTATTTCTACTTGAAGTTTTTATATGGATTAAACGAATTACAATTTCCGTCTCGACAGTGCTTATTGTCTTTGTAACGTCACTTTTACATGTTTTGCTCAGAGGTGAAATAAATATGAATGCTTGTAAAATTTATTAATTTGCGAATAACAAAGTAAATAAAAACTCAATATTAAACATTCCACCTCCTCAGTGTAACATCTCTCACAAACATAGTTCTTTTTATTGCTGCTCGTTCTGGTACGTTTCCTTTTAATGAAAACTGTTAACGATAATGATGCAATTTAAAATAATTCTCTGTGGAGGGTGCTATTTTGTTACACAGCTGATGAACAGATATCAAAACCACTAGAATTAAATTACTTCTTTGCTACACTGCGAGATAAATTTTACAACTGAATTTAAGATTTTAAATTTAATTAATGCACGTTTTACTTGCGATTAAATCACTTCGTGTTCTGCTCTAACATGTCTTTAGTTTTTAAGTTTTAACTCTTGTGTCAAAGAATTTAAAACGTAAAATAACACGATACTTAATTCCAATAGTAATTAAGAAATATTAACTTGATAAAATATAAAAGGTAAACAGTGTAAACGTTTATGATAAAATTTATTATTTATAATACAGTATCGACTTGCCCTCCTCTAGTACAGCGGTAAGTCTACGGATTTATAACGCTAAAATCAGGGATTCGATTCCCCTCAGTGGGCTCAGCAGATATCCCGATGTGGCTTTGCCAAAAAAGAAAACACAATATCGACTAAATAAAAGACGGCGTATACGTTGAAGTAGCAATTTTTTAATGACACTGTAACGTATAATAAATATCAAGATGCTGGATACGGTAAAGTAGCTTTTTCTGTTGAGAATGTAACGTGTAATAAATATCAAGAAGGTTTCTGCTGTAAAGCAACTCTTTCTATTGACACCGTGGTATTTAATGCATGTCAAGATAGTTTATGAAAATGAACATCTTAGGAGATTAATTATGCAATGCAAGTATAAAAACACCTTAATTAAAAAAACTACTTCAATTAACTATATTTTTTATAAACAATAACTCTTAAATATAAAACTAAAAGACTTGTACAGAGCTAATTAAATTTACATGTCTCAAATAAATGAAAAGCATTAGATAATTAGAAGTACTGTCTTATATCTGATGAAGAAAGAATTAAGTTAACTAGTCTGGAGTTGAATGAAGTACCATCACAAAAGAGATGCAAAAATATCTGAAGACAGTTGAAATTAATCAAAACAGAAGAATGGCACAGCAAATGTTAGAAGGGTTCTGTAAAAGTAATGGTAATATAAATATAAAAATGCTAGTTTCTGATGGTTAATTATTATTCATTCAATTTCATCAGATACAAAAAGTAACATTCATATAAAAGAATTTTTTATTTTTTTAATCTAAGCGACATATTTTAAATTTATAAGTTTGGAAGTTCTACACTCAGTTATTGGAATTTTCAACAAGAACAGTGTCTTACGTGTACGTAGGTTAAATTATCAAAATAGAGTTTGTCTGCATTTAAGCGCAAAGCTACACAACTGGCTATTTGTGGTGTATTCACAACTGATATGAAACCCCAATGTTTGGTGTTTATAAGCTTAATCTTACAGTTGAGCCATCAGTCTTGCTATTGAACTACCTGCTAGAGTGAAGGCAGCCAGCATGTGGTTCTCTCTACCATAAGGATTTTTACAGCTCTGAAAGAAAAAGCGAACTGACTGCCAATTTTATAGCACATCTACAAGAAAACGTGAAGACCGTATTCAACCACATTTCAACCCTGATCAAACCTGACTTTCCAACCACTCAATTGTTCTGTTATAATGCTTAATAGTCAAGAGTTCATAGCAAGTTAAGTATAATTTTAATAAATATTTTTTTATAAAACTGTCAAGGTACTCATAATCTGTGTGGTAATGTACTGCACGACTATTTAGTATTCAATTTTTGATAGAGTTAGTACTTCTAGAGTTTGTAATAAGAAATCATTTCACGACATTTTTGAGAATATTCCAGAGAAGTATGCTGAATACCCAAAACTTAGTTATTTTCCCTTTATTAACTAGTTTCTACACTAAAACTGGGCCTGGCATGGCCTAGCGCGTTAAGGCGTGCGCTTCGTAATCTGAGGGTCGCGGGTTCGCGCCCGAGTCGCGACAAACATGCTCGCCCTTTCAGCCGTGGGGACGTTATAATGTGACGGTCAATCCCACTATTAGTTGGTAAAAGAGTAGCCCAAGAGTTGGCGGTGGGTGGTGATGACTAGCTGCCTTCCCTCTAGTCTTGCACTACTAAATTAGGGACGGCTAGCACAGATAGCTCTCGAGTAGCTTTGTACGAAATTCCAAAACAAACAAACACTAAAACTGCTTACATGTTTATGTAATACAATTACAATGTTATTATGAAAAATCCACTGTTGATAACAATAATAATAATACCATCTGAATTGATGCACTTTCGAAGTGTGCCCCCTTAACTGTCAAATATGGCACAAAATTGTATGGTTTCTATCCGTATGGAAATATTACAAGGTTTTATATTGTGATTGACAATAGGAACATTTGCTAAAATAGTCTGGATTGCTAACTTTAAGCAGTAAGACTAGCTTACACGATCAATGGTAGTTTAGTATTTCAGAAAATCTATTGTAGTTACAACAGGAAATAAATCAATCTGCTCTTTGTGGATGTCAGCTACATCTGTAGAGCTGGTATGGTATTATACAGAGATATGATATTAAATTTCTCACTCTCAGGAACTGTATGTTTTTATTTTATACTAAAATAAACTCATTGATAATACCTAATTTTAACGTAGCCTTTTGCATGTTTCTGCTAACGTATGCAGTTTCTCTAAGATTAGTAATTAAGCAAAGAGAGCTACCAATAATTTTGAAATCCTTGATTATGTATAATTTCACTTAAACCTACTGATGTTGTTCATGGTGGTACGATACGTGATATCAGTATATTGATGAAACATACAGACTGATAGAAAAAGACAAGATAATGAACTAAAGTTTTAAAATGTTCTTTCCAACATTGAAAGGAAAGAGTGAGTTCTAAAGATGTTTAATAAATAAAGATTAGGGCAATAAAAATATTTACAAAACTGACTTAAAATAAAAACAAATTACATTACACTGTCTCTCACCTCAAGTTGTGATTTGAATTATTTCTTAGAGAGGCCCGGCATGACCTAGCGCGTAAGGCGTGCTACTCGTAATCCGAGGATCGCGGGTTCGCGCCCGCGTCGCGCTAAACATGCTCGCCCTCCCAGCCGTGGGGGTGTATAATGTGACGGTCAATCCCACTATTCGTTGGTAAAAGAGTAGCCCAAGAGTTGGCGGTGGGTGGTGATGACTAGCTGCCTTCCCTCTAGTCTTACACTGCTAAATTAGGGACGGCTAGCACAGATAGCCCTCGAGTAGCTTTGTGCGAAATTCCCAAACAAACAAACTAGCAAACAAAAATTTCTTAGAGTGCTCATAACTGTTAAACTACCGTAGTCCTGTGCTTCTGTTCCATATAGAGCAGTTACTTAAAACGAAAGTCATTACAAATGTATGCATCACATGAAAGGTCGTGCTTGAAACAGGCAACAATACTTGGACTCCAGTCTTAATAAGGGATATTGTATTTGTATTAATCTTAGATATTTGCTTTAATAATGCAGTTGTTTCATAATATTTAAGATTTCAGTAAAATGTATGTATATGAGGTATCTATAATACGGAAGTTGAATACACTATATTAAAACGATTTTGAATATTCATCTCAGCAATTTAAGTCATAGCCACAATCAGTATAAAATCAGAGTGGAACTCTACGAATAAGAACTACGTTTTAATATTGATTAGCAGTGTGATGTCATTGATAATTTATCATTTTTGAGATACATTTTCAGTGGTATCAGATCATAGAAATATTTATTATTTTCAAGACAGGAATATCCCTTGCACTCAGCAGCATATGGATCTTCATGGAGCACCAGGACAATCTAAGAAGGTAATTACAGTAAGTCATAGCTAAGCCATGGTAAAAATATACAGCATCTTGTAGTAGATTAGAATCTACTAGCACAAAAGACAGTGGCAAATGCTGTCAACAGGCCACCACATTAAAAAACATGTCCCTTTGGAAAGCGACAGTAGCAGGTATACATGATGTTTTAGTGATATATCATTTCTATCAATCCAGACCTCAAGCAACTGGAGTATGGAACGGGTATTCATATTATCCAATACAGGATCGTATCGGTTAAGTAGTGAAGCAGCGCCTGTGAATTTCTCTGTGATCAGACTGTTAAAACCATCGTCCTCCTACACTAAATAAGCTCAGGAAAGCAGCATGGAGGAAAGTGTACTTTGAACACAGAACGAGAACCTTTAGACAGAACTATGACGTAGATTTATAGTCGTTCCCGATAGGCTATGACCAGACGTGGGAACATAATCTATAGAGTTGATATGAGGTTAAAAATTATGTTTATGTAACGAACTCAACCACTGCATAGATTACGTTGCCTGGCTCGACTTTTACTACTGATCTTTGTTCGTTAATTCTCACTTAACAAATGCCACATTCTTTTGCTTACCACGGTTGAAGTGCAACTTGTTACAGGTCTTGGTTCCCAAACTGATTCATGACAGTTTTCCCAAGTGTTTAGATTTAGTTTTCTTCAAGAGTTCATAAAAAATTACAGTACAATATTAGTTTCAGTGTCTACCTCAACAGGGGCTCATTAAAACCACATTCTGTAGTGCTGCTATCCAATTACTTAATAAAAAAAGATGGAAATATACGAAACATGGAATTAGTATTATTTATAGCCTTTGTCTATTTGAAACAAATCTATGTATTTATTTTTTATAGAAATATAGACAAAACTAGAATCTATACATTTTAATGAACAATTGTTTTTACTTACACTACTAAACAAGTGTTATGTTTGATAAACTTGAACATTTTGCAGAGAAGTACGATATAAAATATATAATAAAAATGTACACAAAATGTACTACCACGTCATCGTTCAGAGCCGAGACTATCAAACTGATCAGTTATTAACTAAAAAAAAAAAGCATTAGTTCTCAAAATGACCGAAGAACTATTTTTAGCCAACTGTAAAAAATGTATTAACAAATAGTTAATTATTGTTATTAATCCATTAAAAATGGTAAGTTTTTTATTTCGGCTCTATATATTATTCATTCTCTATTGCAACATGCAGAATTGTTCTCTCCCATTCTCGTATCAGCATTTAGTACTGATTTATCTTATGATAATATGTAAATTTAATTTGTACTAGAAATTTACAAAAATATTTTCATAAGAACTTTCTCAAAGCTTTCCTAGAATTAGTTATGTTTTATAGCACATTTTTAATGCTACATATAGATAACCTTAAAATTAAACATTTAAGCATAAATTACCTAGATTAAATATTTTTGTACTTCTACAAAAGCCCAACAAAAATTTAGGTAAATTTCAGAAATATATTTTTATTCATGCATTTTACAGTTTTATTTCTATAATTATAACTATTGTCGCGGACCATGTTGTTTCTGTGCAATCGTTTGCATTATTGTTTTTTCTAAAAGTAGTTTTACGTCACGTGATGGGCATGGCTTGATTACAAGGACTGTCTTGAAACCGTAGAGTTATAAAAAAAGCACGTTAGGCTACAGCGAATTATTGATTGATCTTTATGGTAGATGATTGATTTTTGAAATAGAGAATTTGTGATTTGGTTTACCTGCTACTATCAGGGAGTTAGTTCAGTTTTCTGGATATTGAATTTGTGTTTCGTCAAAGTACCGGAGCTCTGGGAAATACCGTATGTAAAACTCTCAAGTAAATGGAGTTGCTGTGTTAGCGTCTTTCAGGCCTGTTAATGAATAGTATTTTGGAATTATTTGGCTGAAAACGAAATAGAGCCTTGACTAAATTTCAATTGACGAAGTTCTACAAATGAGATAAAAATGTACTTAAAATGATGAAATAATGGAAAGATAATCAATACAAACAGAGTGAAAACTAAAATAAGACTATAAACAAGTTGCTGGAGTTTTAAAAATCAAGAAGAAAGAGACGGAAGGTTACGAGAGGAATTGTACAAACGATACGTAAAATTTATATAACGGTAACAAACAAAAGTCAAGTTCATCAAACACAAGAACGAATTCAAGTGTGGGTTTTCTTATTGCAAATTCACATCGGTCCATCTGCTGTGTCCACTAAGGGGATTGAGCCCCTGATTTTAGCATAGTAAATTTGAAAACAAACAGCATTTCTACCGGGAGGGAACAATCGAATACGATCAATCCGTAGAAAACGTACAGTTTTTAGTTGCAAAAGCAATAGCTGCACAAAAGGACATCATTACCACGATAAAAATCTACAAACACTAAAGAACTTCAACCTAAAACATCATTAACGATTCAGTATTGAAAAGGAGAATCCATCTAGCTACCACTACTTACAAACACTGTTGTGCCACCTGTGAGCGTAGTACCTTTCTGTACTACTTCAGCTACATTACTACTTCATTCAATTATAGAATTTAGCATTCCAGTTCAAAATATCGATCATTTGAGAAACCAACACGATATGATGTAAAAGTACCATGGGAAGAACATTAAGCATAATTGAAAATCATTTCCAAAGTGAATGTATGGAATAATGAACAGCGAGCTATTTATATTGTTGCTAATTTAAATGGACGAGCTTTAACTAAATTACAAAACTTCCCAAAAGAGAACTATTGCAACTATCAGGAACTGGTATCTGGTTTATCAAATAGATATGAAATGTTACTTGTAAGAGTTTTTTATTTTTTTAAATTCGCGCAAAGCTTCACGAGAGCTATCTGCGCCAGTCGTCCTTAATTTAGCAGTGTAAATCTAGAGGGAAGGCAGCTAGTCATCACTACCCACAGCCAACTATTGGGCTACTCTTTTACCAGCAAATAGTGGGATTGACCGTCACATTATACACCCCCACGGCTGAAAGGGCAACATGTTTGGTGTGACGGAGTTTTAAACCCGCAACTCTCAAAATACGTGTCGAACGCCCTAACCACCTGGCCATGGTGGGACCTACATTTGTGATTAAAGTTTATAAAGTAATGTTTACAAGCATTATAAGATTTCGGGTAAAGGCTTAGCTAGGTTTGCTGCAAATGTAGGAAAATGTGCATAATTAACTTATCGCAATGTTTCACGTAAATCTGGAGCTTCGCCGGCATTCAACAAATTTATTGGTGCTACAGTCGATCAGAATATGACAATTACACTAAAGCAGTAAAAGTAAATATCTTTAACGAAAGTTGTTTGGATAATGAAGAAACATGAATGAAATAAAGTTAAAGATAAAACAAAACTCAATATCCAGAAATTGTAATAATTTTGATCAAATAATTTAGGAACATCGTATGTCTTTGAAGAATGTCTAAGAAAGCTCAAACGACCGAATAGACAACTTTCAACTGATAATATAAGAAGTTGACCACTGGGCAAAAGGTATTTCAGTTAAACGTTAAAATGGCATATTTTCATGAAGTGCAGACAAAGTTATTTAGTTAGATAACTGTTTAATCAGAATTAAAAAGTAAGCCACAGGACAGAAGGTGGTTCGACCGGTTCTTCAAAGGAACTATTGCCAGGAGCTGTAAACGAAAGCTTTCAAACAACAGAAATTGCTCTCGAGTAAACAGGAAAAGGAAATTCCTATAAGTGTGAAACAAACGTGGAAACTATATCCGAGACTGTAATGAATCAACCATTGACAATAAATTAAGGAGGCGATATCAATAACGTAAGAATACTTCTGTCCCAATTGAGAAAAGGAGATTATTACGTAAAGACACACGAGGCAATGCATTCAATGATGGAGAACCTTGAAATATGCTGATGGACACTGGTTCTACACCTACCCTTTTTCGACCTGATATGGTAATGAGAGTTGCCAATTGCCTTCAGAGATGAAGGGAAAAAATGAATTGTTTTATTTGTTTCTTTGTTTTAGAATTTCGCTCAAAGCTACGCGCGGGCTACCTGCGCTAACCGTCCCTAATTTAGCAGTGTAAGACTATCGAGAAAGCAGCTGGTCATCATCACCCATAGCCAACTCTTGAGCTACTCTTTTATCAACAAATAGTGGAATTGATCGTAACATTATAACACTTCAACCCTGAAAGAGCAAACATTTTTGGTGTGATGGGGACTCGAACCCGTGTCCCTCAGATTACGACTCAAGCATCCTCATCACCTGGTCATGCCGGGCCGAAGATGTATTGAGACAAGAAGCAAGTGGAAAGTTGGAGGTCACCATCACTGTGGAAAGCTTTCCTTGACAATATATGTGACAAACTGAGATTAAGCAAGAGTGCATATTAGAAATACACTGCCTGAAGTAACAAGGTTGTGAAGTTTACGACTCTGACAAGGAAATCCCTGAACATTATACAGTAATTACACAACCAGAGGTTTTAATTCCAATGACGGCATGGATACGAGCACAAAATATCAAAGACAACCAAATTACAGTGTAGCAGATCAGAATGTAGGAAAACAAGTGGCACAAACCAAAGACCATCCACAACAAATGGTTAGTTTTAAGTATTTGCCAATAATAAATCAACCCACTGAAAATACAAAAGTTCCTGCTTAGAATACGTATAGAGAAACAATAAGGATTAAGTTACCAGTGGTATTCTTAACCATCTGCCTGAATAGGGTTCCCTCCGTAACAAGACAGTAAAGAATCATTCGTCATACTATATTTCTTTCTGCCAAGAGCCACCGAAACGAACACCATCGAAATGAGTTGGTGACTAAACAATGTAAGGAAATGGAGTGAAGAAAAAAACACTTTGTGTTACAGAATTAAAAAAAAAAACACAAATATTTTATTTATTCACGGCCATGGTTTCACCAATAAAGGCATAATTAGATAAAGAATGAAACAGTTTGTAAACAGGCTTATATTCAGCTTAAACAAGGAACCTTTACATTCAACTTGAAACAACTGGGGAGAAACTCAAGTTGGTTTGGTCGTATAGAACTTCTTTTGGATTTGTTTTTAGTCTTTTGTTTATTTTAAACTTTCCAGTCTATATAGAATTTAATCTTTTTCACAAATATATAAAATTTTCCAGTTTTATTTCAGATCAAATGAGTGTTTAGTTTCAATAATGTGTGATACAAAGATTGAATCCTCTTTTTTTTTCACTTTACAACTTTTAGAATGTTTTTTTTATTTATCGTTTGTATGGAACATCCTGTTTTACCTATGTGTACACCAACTATACTGCAGTCTTGACAACTTTATTGGCGAACACCATTGTTGCTGTACTTTTCTATTTTGTCTTTGTTGTTGTACAATATTTTGCTTAGATTGTATAGAAAGCTTGTTTGTAGATTTATTTGTTCGGTTTGTTAGATATCAATTATATACATTGTTTTGTTAATCAAACAAGCTTGATTGTACTTTGTTTCGCACGTTTATTGAATATTTTAAGGATTATAATGTTTATATTTATGACTATCAATGTTGTTAAACTTTCGTAATTAGCAGCATTGATAATCATACATACAGACATTACAATCCTAATACGCACTATTGTGTTTCCTTGGTGTGTTTAATGAGGCTATTTACGGAATTGCAGAAACCAGGTGGAAGATAATGCTGTATATTATGTTGTTGTTTTTTTTTAAATTTAAACGTTTCTATTATTGAGCAGATAGAGTTTCATGTCATTTGAGGAGCAAGAGGTAATGACTAGAACTTTCTTGGAAGTGTAGAAAACGATATGAACTATATAAAAACTGAAATATACGTAGATTATTATACATCGATTTCTAAGTCTGTTGCATTGATTACTCATTACTGAGTCAGCGCATTTGTTCGGCAGATAGCTCAGTTCAGTGAATACTGAGCTTGTTTTTTAACGAATTACTAGTACAACGAGAAGTACTACATATTCAAGAGTTAATTAGCAAGCAAGTGAAATTTTTTGTCATCTTTCGTGAACTTAGACTTATCAGCGAACATTAGTAAAGTTAAGCTGTTGAACTCACAGTCAGAGAAATAAATCTTTTTCGCTATCATTAAATGAAATGAACGTTGCATTATTCATTTTACCTATTAATCTAAACGATCTCACTCTCAATAGAAATAGCTAAAATAATATCAAAAATTACTCATATTTCTAAAAGTTTAACAAATATCTGGTTCTCGGTTTTTTATTATAATACCATACTTTATCAAACTATTGTATGGTTAGTTTCATATAACTGATTACAGTTGAAAAGTTTATTTAATTTTCAGATGGCTGCAACGCTTTATAACTATGTTTCAGACATATTTATTGATTAATTCGCAAATATCAATGAATTTCAGGCACTACGATGAACACATTCAGGATATACCATCCATGCTGTTACTGGCAGAGGAAACTTTTACTGTAAACTTCAATAAATGCCTTTAGTTTAGAACCAATTCTTCAGTATCTAACTACCGAACTAGTTGTTTTTTTTATTGAAAAAAATCATCGAATCGCTACAAATGTAGCTAATATTTCCTCAGATGTTGTCCATGCTTTGCACACGTTACAATACAGTAGTCGGAAATATCAATATTCTCTAAATCACCTGCAAATCTCTCTTGCACATTAAGTGGCGAGTACCACTTCGATTCACATGTGTTTGGTTTCTAGCATTTTCTTGTCGTAGTTAAATTGAGAAGAAAGACGGGAGAATATGGAATTTCTAAGTGTCAACAGAATTGTAAACATTGAACCATAGATTCATAACCTGATCTCTAATTTCCCTAAAAATAAAAACAAAAATATGTGTTGTAAACGTTGTGGTAGAATGACTGTCTCCTCCCCTTCCAACTGCCATAATCACATTCAAGTTTTAATAGAGCGAGAATAAAGCACAAATACCAAACTATGTGTTTACTTACCCCTGGTAATGTCTTCTGTTCGTGCAGCGCTGTTTGAGCTTTAATTGCACTATCCCGGGCACAGTAGGTTAGAAATGCACAGCCTGGAAGATAACCATGTATTTTATCATATTAATAAACTTTTCACTTTTGTATCTCGCATATCGTTTCAATACAATGTTTCGTTTTCAAAATGTTTATAGTTTTAAAATTTTATGATACAACTTTTAGTATTTTCATAGCTACTACTTTATTTTTCATAAAACTGCTCATACACATAAATTATAAAGAAACATACAAATAAATGTTTATGATTACAATATATTCAAGGTTTACAAAATAAGCAGAAAATGAAGAAGTATATGAAAGCGGTCTTAAGCGTGAACTGTAAGGTATTTATGAAGTATCTCCGTGTGCAAGAGGAGCTCTTTTTCAAGTTAAACTTACATGAAATAACATGAAAGCAAAGAATTCCAAAATGAGCAATAAGTAAACATTCGCTTCATGTAGTAATATTTGTGTTCGACAGTATCAAAATAACAAAAACAAGACTGAATAAGCTATACTGAAACGATTTTGGAGTATCATCACGTCGTTACAATCCATGTCACCTCGCTCGGTCATACTCTATTTGACCACAGTGCATCTTGATAATAGCTCTGCAACAAAACTTCTATTACCCGACTGTATGGCTGTTCCGTTAAAAATACACCACACCTCAGTGTATGCTTCATATCTAGAGAACAAAGGAAACGGTTTCTCAACGGATATTTCAATAGTCCCAAGGCACAAAAATCTACAGGAGCTGCGTCCAGTGACTTGATCAGTATCTTTACGTGTCGGTCGTGTTTTTCACGTGACTTCCTAGTGCGCATATTCAAACTATAAAGCACTCAACTGTCTGTATATCTGAACATCACGGAAATTACGTCACGATAATTGAATGTTGATAAAACATTTTATCATAATCACATTGTCAGAATTTGAAATAAAATTCTCTTCTTCACTTGTCAGAATAAAAGACTTATAATTCTTAATAGTATAAATATATATTATGTCGTTGTTTGGCTTAGGATTCTTCTACAGTAGGTGTCTGTGACTTGTTAACGATAAATGTACAGCATGCACTTCGTTTGTTTCCATACTAACATATATACAACAAATTCTTTGCACTATAGAAATTACAAACATATCATAAATACTATACATATAGTTCTCTTCCTCTCATCAAAAGCCCACTTAGGCCTATTCAATTACTTTAAAATTTCAGTTAACAAATCGAACTATCTTTTGTATTACTATCGTCAAACTATCCAAATATAGTTCACTTATTCTATCGTCGAGTTACCATGGTTGTATCCTATACGTTTAAACTCATCTGCTCCTTTTTTCCCCCTTTGTACTTCCGAGAATCGTCTCTCTATTTGTCAAAATCTACTGAGGCTAGTTCAGTTACTTTAGAACTTTCTTTGACTAAATACACTATTCTTCTTGTCATTTTTATTATACTGTTAGATTACTCTAACATATTCATCGTTAGGCCTTTCTATCCTATGATAGTTGACTTTATTTTCACTAAATTACTTCTCGTAACTTTACTTTCTCGTCTGCTATTTGCCGCTCACCTCGTGGTATTTATAAATTTATAACTAAATCGTCTGGTCATAATATTCTCGGCATCAATGAATTACAAATACAACTTCTAGTGCTCTTATAATAAAAATAAAAATAAATAGCTAATCATAAAGTATTAATTCACAAAATAAATGAAACTGATAATATCTAAACCCAACAACCTTTAATATCATGACACACAGCAAAGCATATATTACAAATAAATAACCTAAAAGTATATGTAGAGTACATTTAGTAATTTATAAATACTATATTATGCTAACTATTAACCAGAGTTACTAATTTGAATATAACTTTAAATTGTATCATTTAAATTTTCTGATTACAAAGCTCCAGATATATATACATAGTTCTTCTAAATGAAAAAGTTGTTCTGAAAAATCAGATATATGTAAAAGTGAAGTTCACTTAGCCCTGTATTTAAATTGTATTGCGACTTTCTTATATCTAATAACCAATAAAATAAAATAGTATTATATTAGGAAAAATTATATCTTTTATAAATTAGCATGATTATATATGCAAAAAACAGCTGGTATGAATAGAGAAAGAATTATGTAGAGGAGCGAGCAACATTTTGACCTTCTTCGGTCATCGTCAGGTTCATAAAGAAATAAAGAGGTAACTGACCAATAGCTGATCACATGTTTGAAGGCGGTTGTGTAATTGAATGTAGGAATGTAGAGGGCGTGCTTAGATGTTGAATTATATTTATCAATATAGGTATAAAAGTGTTCCTTAGTATTGGTTTATTTTGAGCTTAAGTTGCTGTATAAGTAAGGTTTCTTTAATTTTGAGTTTGTTTATGTTTGTTTCTTTATTTAGTATTTGGATGATTTCTATGGTTATGCTATATTTATTTGATTTGTAATGTTCGAAAACGTGCGAAGGTGACTTTTTTGTGTTCTTTGAATCTGGTTTCCATTTCTCTACTTGTTTCTGCAAAATAGAAGTCGTGTTAGTTATCAGCATGAATTTAGAAAATGTTTTTATACATCGTTATTTAGATTTGTACTTTTATCAGGTTTCACACAGAAATAATACAGAAGAAGGAAAAAGAAACAAGGAAATATATTTAAGTTATAAAGTACTTATAGTGTATATTTCAAAAACATTAAATACCTCGTATAAGCTTTCAGCATCCCAGTGACACAGTAGTGTGTTTGCTGACTTATGCAACTATGCCTATAGTGGGGAGAGCACAGACTACTAACTCTTTGTGTAGCTCTGTTCTTACTAACAACCAATATAGACTTCCGAAATTTAATTTTTTAATACGGTACGTAACATATTTCAAAAAACTGCTTTTGATTTAATTTTCTAACTGCTTTGGATATACATGAAAATTGACAAATTTGGCTTCTTTGTTTGCAAAATAAGAATGAAAACTACCGGCTGCGGTCTCTAATTTTAAGATTTCAATCATAGAGAAGTCAACCGACTGGTAGCACCCACTACCGACTCTTGGGCTATACTTTTACCCAGAAACTAGTGGGAGTTACTAACTCATTATCACGCAAAAGTGTGAGAACGTACGGAGTTAGGTTTCGGTTTCGCGATCTGTAGATTGCGAATCAAACGCCCTAACTACCAGGCTATGTCTTGCCAGTTTGATAGGTAACACTTTCCTAATATGAAGAGATGCGTATATTTTCAGTACCGATAAAACTTGTATTTTTGATTATACTATAACTCTTATTTATTTTTGAAAGAATTGTTGCTAAATAAATAGCATTCTAGCATTCACCTAAATGGATTTTAGGAAAAAAACAAATTGCTATATCAAACCTTTGCACGTGCAGAGTCACGAAATACATTTTTTTGTCAGTTCGATTGCATAAATCCATGCATCACAAGCTGCGTTTAATGTGAACGTTCAGACTACATAAAATATTACTGTATAATTTGTTACTGTTTTCTGCCTTGAATCCAAACTGAATTTAATGCACTAGTGAGAACTCCTTGCTTACAGTTTATTTTCGAAATCACTCAGTCTTCTCTGAAATATTTTTGGAGGAATAGAAAATTGTTCTTTGGAATGTACTGAGATTTATCTGTTGTACGTTTTACAACTATTCCTGTAACTTACAATGAAAAGAACAAGAAAACGGGCATTCTTATGTTTTATAAAGTCTGGCATTTCATACACATTATATAAACAGATGTAAAAGCAATCTTCAAAAACCATTATTGTAGCATCTCACGTTACCTTAGAAATTCATTATTTAAAAATAGTGTAGTGGGTTGTTTTTTGTTGTTATTTTTTGCCTTGAAATCCAACAAGCAGTGTAATATATTTAAATCATACTTATTTCAGCAAAATCGCACATAGTAAAATAATCAGAAATACATAAAATGTTATTTGTCTTTCATGCTTCAAAAACAGTTATATATATTTTGGTTATTCTGTTCAGTCATAGTTTTGTCATTTTTGCTTAATATATGAAATTATAAGCATGAATACTTATAAGGTTTTATTTGTTTATAATTACGCAAAAAACCTACACATTGACCTAACTGTGCAGTGTCCGTAACGGGTATCGAAACATGTTTTTAACATTATGAGCCTTCAGACTTACCACTGTACTAACGAAGGAGTTTTGTATAAAACATGATATTTGCAGCTGTATAACGTAGTGAGTAGCCGCGTGATTCTAGGCACGTACACTATACATAAAAGTAGCATTGTATAATAACATAAAAATGTTTACGGTTTTATAAAGAATATTTCTCCAAACACATAAGTCCAATTTAATTCCTCACGTAACATAAAAATGTATTATCAGTATTTATTGGAATGCTCAAAATTTTGTTTTCTATTTATTTTAAATTTAAAATATGTAAGATCTGTCAAAAGATAAATGTTATTCGAACTTTAATGCAATATGTATTAAAACTTATGATAATAATACAATTTAAAGCTAAGACATTCCACAATGATCGTTCGATGAACTATTTACATCATTCAAACAAATATGGTATTTTTAACTGTTTTATTGCGTATGTGTGTAGTTAAATTAACGTCGCTAAGGTGGAAAGTACTGTTAAGAATGCAGTTCAATAAACTTGTGAAAACTGGTTGTTTTACCCACAGTTCTTTATTCTTGTCTCAGATCTATACTGTATACAGAGACTTTAAAATACACATATTCCCAACAGTGTTATTCTCGTAATAATACTTACTTTTCTTTCTATCCACGGAATGACGTTTTGTCGTTCATTGGTTATGGCTGTTATCGCGTAGAAGCTAAACATGAACCCCGCGTCACGTCTAATAAATACCTTTAGAAAATGCAACCACAGGTGAGAAATTGGAATCAGTATCAGAGTTTGTCGCCCTAAAACATGCCTCATGTTAACGTGACTAATTTCTAGAAACTTGGTCAGTGGTGATTTCAGTACTTGAAAGTTTGTTTATTGTTTATTTATTGAATTTTCCCACAAAGCTGCACGAGGACTATCTGCTCTAGCCGTCCCTAATTTAGCAGTGTAAGACTAGAGGGAAGGCAGCTAGTTACCACCATCCACCACCAACTTTTGGGTTACTCATTTTACCAATAAATAATGGGATTGTCCATCACATTATAACGCCCCCACGGGTGAAAAGGGAAACATACTTGGTGTGACGGGGATTCGAATTCGCAAACCTCAGATTACGAGTCGAGTGCCTTAACTACCTGACAAAAAAGTTAACAGTAAATACAAATAATCATATAGGATGAAATAGATACCCATTTCCAACTTTTCAGAAAAACTGTCGTTAAAAAAAGTTTAATCTAATACTCTAAGCCCTTAAAAGTATTAGTACCCAAGGGATAAATTCTTCTAAGTAGCTTATATTCTATTTTGACCAAAGTATGAAACATAGCTAATGTTTAAACGTGTTCATTATTTTTGTTTTGTTAAAGCGCAAAGCTGCACACGAGCTACTTGTGCTATGCCTACCACAAGGCTTGAACCCACATTTTATTAAGGTTAAAAGCTCTCGAGTCTTACCACTCAACTAGTTGGAACTATATTTGTTTTTGAACAATTGCTAAAAGTCCGATGTATTTTCTAAAGTTATATTTTTGAATATTTCTTCCCTACATCATATGAAGATATGTAATCGATACATTTTCAATTTCTTACTCAATATACAGACATTAACTCAAGCGGGTTGCTTTGAGTAGCACACTTTAAAAAGTAGTCCTTAGATATATTCTGTGTAAAATTCCAGTGATAATTCGACATACAAAAAAAAGCAAAAAGCTAGAAAGTGAGACTGCGAAATGAAGGAGACAGATTTATCATTAAGCGCATTTAAAGCATATGACGAAAACTGTAGAATAAATAATATTGACATAGAAGAACCTATTATCAGATAGCTGTTGGGCACGTGAAAAATACTAGAATAGAGAATAGTAATGTAGATGCATACATCAGAATCACTAGACGGTTATGGAATGCATGACACAAAACTATATAACAAAAATAAGTGATGGTAGCACATGTAATATCAGATAGCTGTAGGGCGCAGGAAGAAATTCTTAGAGAAAAGAGCAGTAACAGAGATACATTTAAATTTCAAACGGTTTTGATGGAGACACATCTGTCACTCAACGACTGTAAAATCGTCTTATAACACTTCTAAGAATGTTGAATGTTCTTGTTAACCACAGTTTTACTTAGGTCGAAAGAATTACTTTCTACAAAACCTACTAAGTCCTGTTTCAGCTACTCACTCTGACGTAAATTTTCCATGAATAACAGATAGAACTAAACAAGAAAATGCTTAGATGTTTCTCTCATTTGGAGAATTATATATGGAACAAATAGAAGACGTACAATCAACACAGATTCTTTCACGTTAATAATAAATGTTCAAAAGTACTATTAGCATAATGTGAAGGTACTTCTAAGCTATTACTACAACTGTTAGGACACCTAGTAAAGGCAGCCCATCACTCCTAAAAACGGACGACAGTATTTAATGGGTACTTGCAGCCTTCAAGCACCTTCGAGACTTCTTCCCTAAGCTGTCTGAGACAGAGGCCAAAGTTGGTGTCTTCGTTGGACCACAAATAAAGAAGATCCTGGAGTGGGCAGGATTCCCCAAAAAGCTCAGTAGGAAGGAAAAAAGATTGGGGCAGCTTTATCGCAGTGGTTCTAGGCTTCTTGGGCAATCACAAGTCCGAAAATTATGTGGAACTGGTTGAGGCTCTGGTGAAGAACTACGGGAAAGTGGGCTGCAGGATGTCCCTGAACGTCCATATCCTTGACGCTCATCTTAATAAATTCAAGGAGAACATGGGAGCATTCTCAGAGGAGCAAGTCGAGCGCTTCCACCAAGATATACTGGACTTTGAACGTTGCTACCAAGGATCGTATAACGAAAACATGATGGGAAACTATATTTGGGGGCTGATACGTGAAAGTGATTTACATTACAGTCAAAAATTTCGAAAAACTACTTACTTCTAAACATTTTTCCTCATTTTTGTATAACTTTAGTATAAATACATGTAAATCTTAATACATATGTTGTTTTATTCAGACCTTATGTAAACGAAAATGTGCAAATTTGCCCGTTTTTACATATAAAATAAGTTAATTTCTAAATTTCATTATCCAGGTCACAAAAGCAAAGTTTGAAAGGAATAATGGCTATTTTCAGTTCTTTTACAACATAAACAATTAACACTCCTACGAAAAGTGGGGCCTAATAGGCCCCAGAGCAACTTGAAAGGTTATTAATATTAGGCTAATAATTTTGTATTTAAATGAAATTGCCAGTTAAATCCGTTAATGAATGGATTAACGAGATTCCCACTGTCCCTATCTACTATCTAGCGAAACCACAGCCAGGGGAACGGGCTTGGAGAAATCAGGACTAGAAACGTCTTTTCGTAGGAGTGTTAAGAAATAACACATACTATCCAGGAACAAAATTTGTGTTACATAGCGTCATTATTGAATGAGAAATACGGTAAACAAAGAGTAATGTAGCACAAAATAATTATTAAATATGGAATACGGTCAACAAAGAGTAATGTAGCAACAAATAATAATTTAATACAGAGTAAAGTTAGCGCGATGTAACATAACTGCAGAAAATAAGTGAATAAAAGGTACAGTAAACGTAAAATAATGTAACAACAAAAATAAATGAATAGAAGGTACAGTGATGGCTGAGTGATATAGCAGCAGTGAATAAGTGAGGCTGCGAAACAATGTAAAAACACAGAATAAGTGAATGCCTTCACTCTTGGGAAATGTCTTTAAAAGCTTTTCACAGCAGGTAGCAATAAAAAGCGTTTTCTTTCTCAATTTACCACAGTAAACCTAGTCTGTTATTAAATAAATTATTAGTTATCAGAAAAAATTCTTTATTGACGAGTTTTGTACCGACAGGAAACACCAGGACACACTCATAGTTGGTGTTTTATATTATAGATATACATCCAATAATGAAGAATATTTTGTCCAAAAATACATACTCCTAAATCAGTCTATTTCTCAGTGTAATTAACAGACAAAACAGTGCTTCTGTTCTTCGAATACGAGTCGTTATTTTGAGTCGCATTCAACACCAGATCCCACTTTAGTTGCATGTTTGTTATTCACTCGGTGTGTTAAATCTAACGCTCAAATACAATAGTTTCATCCACAGCTAGTTGACAAATATACTATGAGGTTTTTCACATCCATACTAGACCAAGAAAAATATACAGAAAACTGTCTTTAAAATATCACATTTGATCAGTATTCCATTCTTATCAGTGGCATTTGTGATCTACTCCTTGCACTATACGCAAGTATCTACTTTTCAATGGATTTCCATGATGAAACTTACAGATTACTTTATCTTACATTATACGAGTGTAAAGACAAAGGGTGCGAATTTAAACCTGTTTCAAATGTTGTGTCAGTTATAGCGTGATTTCATCTAGATCCGAGATTTCCATTTTTGGAATAAGTAGATAAAATATCTGTATTTGCACCAACTAGATAACATTTCATACATTCATTTCACTGTGAACTTTTCCAAAATACTCAACATTTATAGATTTTATTAAAAAGTCCTAAGGCATCATTTTAGTTGATGCAATATAGTTATGGGATAATGTCCAACTGTGTTTTTCTCAAATATTTTTTAAATGTTATACAAATCACGGCAATTACAAAATGGTGATTTTGCACTAAACCTAATGGAAGAATAGTGATTTTAATTATATAACATAAAAAAAGATTTGACTTAAATAAGCTACAAATAATGGAAATATGCCTTAGGGTGAAAACACCAAAAATCAAAAGGTGTAAAGAAAATAATTATTGATTAAAATCGCGTCGGGCTGAGTAAAGAGGGATAATTAACTTTCGAAATATGGAACTGATATATTGGCGTTGTTTTTAAAGTAACAGTACTAATTCTGTATAAAGAATTGTTCTAACTACGTTATAACGTCAGTTTTGGCTTATGCTGTAACATTTCGAAAATAAACATGACTTTCAGTTCGGTACTTGACAATTTTAGCCTGAACGGCACCTTATGTAAAATATAGAAAACGGCCAGATCATATACCCCATGATTCAGACATAACCATCCTTAATTTATAACTGCTAACCAAAGGATAAGTAAACAACCAACAGCAGCAGCCGCCTACATAGCTACTTTTAAACCAGTAGTAGGATTGACTGTGGTTATAACACACGTCCCCATAGTTGAAAGTTCTGAGAAAGATCAGCGATTTGAACCTTGGACCTTTCGAGCCGTAACCTGTTTAACTACAAGGTCACGCTTGGCTCAAATTATACACAAAAGCATAGAATATGTTTTTACTTAATGATAATACAGCTCTTTTTACATATATTCATGAACGTCAATAACAGTCTTGTCAAACGGTTACAGTAAATTATAAGATAGAGATATAATAATATTAACTTACTATTGTATACTCTATTTTAGAGTAAGTTGAACCAGGAACACTAATATCAGATAAAAATCAAGTGTAATAGAAATTAAAATGTTCACTTACATGCTCTACTTATGAAAACAATTTAATCTATAATTGTGAACTTCATTCCATGACTCAGTTGAAAATATTCTTTGTCTTGTTATTTTCTGATGTTGCAACGTGGCTAAACTGATGGAATCACAGGAGAAACTGATAGCTTATAAATGTTATTATAATGGATCTTGTGATGTACACGTCCAAGACTCGGATCTTAGAAACTATCGGATCGATCATCACTAACCATAACTGGGTATTATTTTTATAACTAGACAGCATTTTTATAGCCTAGCAATAGATAAAATAATTAATATTTACACAAAAATCATATGTTTCAGACGCGGAGTTTAGCCAATAAAAGTTCCACAGAAAAGAGCATGTTTTAGATTTAACCAATAAAAATTACAAAAAGAAGTGAGTTTCAATATAGAACAATAAAAAACAAACTTAAAAATTATTTGTTTTTCTTTAATGAAAATCTCGTACGGGCTGCAACAGAAAATTTTGTTTGTTTTTGAATTTCGCACAAAACTTCATGAGGGCTATCTGCCCTAGCCGTCCCTAGTTTAGCAGTGTAAGGCTAGAAGGAAGGCAGCTTATCTCCACCACTCACCGGAAACTCTTGAGATACTGTTTTACCAACGAATAGTAAAATTGGCTGTCACGTTATAACATTCCCAAGGCTGAAAGGGCGAGCATGTTTGGTGTGACGAAGATTCGAACCTGCGATTCTTGGATAACGAATCGAATGCCTTATCCACCTGGCCATGCCAGGCTGTAGAAAAGTAAGATTGTTTGTTATGAATTTCGCGCAAAGTTACTCGAGGGCTATCTGCGCTAGCCGTCCTTAATTTAGCAGTGTAAGACTAGAGGGAAGGCAGCTAGTCATCATTACCCACCGCCAGCTCTTGGGCTACTCTTTTACCAACGAATAGTGGGATTGACCGTAACATTATAACGTCCCCACGGCTGAAAGGGCGAGCATGTTTGGTGCAACCGGGATTCGAACCCGCGACCCTTGGATTACGAGTCGAACGCCTTAAAACGCTTGGCCATGCCGGGCCAGAAAAGTAAGATATTTTCATTGATAACTGAGTCTACAAAGAAATACTTCAATAAAATCTACTCCGTGATGTAATGCTGTGGTGACAGCTCATTTTAAACTAAAATTTCAACAAATTCCTTTCTTTTATAGATGTTGAACATTACTGAATGTCAAATATGAGTACACTCTTGTAAAAATGTCAGACAATTCTAGAAAAGGCCGCAGGTTCAATAGACACATTTTTATCTTCTCAAAAAACCACAACTCTTATCGAAGTCAGAATGGTACGATACTGAAAACGATCTGTCGACATGAATAGCGCATGCGTATTTATCCATCATTTCCGAGTGCCTAGCATCAACAATAATAGAGCATTTTAATGAAGTGGATTGTTATAGCTCCTAATCACGAGAACTAACGTGACATTTCTCAATTTTTAAGTTGATTTTTATATTCGTAGTTGAACGTAAAGTGCATAAAGAACTTTAAACAAAATATGTCACACTGATCTTATTTTTGTGTGATTGTTGATGATATTACATCTGAAGAAAAATAACACAATCCAAACGTAAAATATTTCGCTAGAACCTAATACTGTGAATTACCAAGTTCTCTTTGTGTTCAATCTATTCAATATTAACGAAACAAATTACCCTTTCTATACGCAAATAAAACAAAATATATTTAACTCTCTATGGAATCATTTAGGTATTATTATTTAAAGTACCCTGCTGGTATAGCGGTAAGTCTACGGATATAAAAGTTTAAAATCAAAGGTTCGGTTCTTCTCCACTGTGGCTTTGCTATAAGAAAAAAAAAAACACAGTATTATTTAAATTTATAATATACATATGGTGATTTTTTATTATGGATTATTTTTAAAATTCTGCAACAGAAGAAACATTTGTTCTTAACTTTTAGTATAAAAGAGTTCGCTGTTTAAAAAGAACTATTATAATGAAGCTATTATTACTGTATCTTGTTGTTTATTGACCGAATTGATATTAGATTTTCAGTATCATAAAAAGAAATGAGAATTATACATATATATGAATATATTAAATTGAATACTAATTTGTAGAATATCTTAAAAATCAGACAAACACAACTTTTATGGATGTTACGTAGTTCATTTAATACTAAATAATTTAATATCTTTCAGCGCTCTTTTCTCACGTATATATATATATATCTTCTAAGAACTGTAACTAGATTCAAAATTTAATTTATGTCCTTATTTAATAAGAGTTATAAAATGGTTGTGTTATGGTTTGTTTTGAATTTCGTGCAAAACTCCACGAGGGCCATCTGCGCTAGCCGTCCTTAGTTTAACAGTGTAAGACTAGAGGGAAGGCAGCTAATCATCATCACCCATTTAACTCTTGAGCTACTCTTTTACTAACGAATAGTGTAATTGACCGTAACTTTATAACGCCCTCACGGCTGAAAGGACGAGCATGTTTGGTGTGACGGAGATATAAAATGGTATTTGTTATACGCAATTTGACAACAAACCATCTACCTTTTCATTTCTCAGTAATGTATTCATAAGTTAAAGTTCAGTCTACTTAAATTAATTAAAATCTAATTCTCCTTTTTTGGTCGATTTACATTTTTTTATCATTTATTTAGGGTAAAGAGCTAGTTAAAAGATAAGATACAAACCAGTCCACTCTTATGCAAAATATTTCTCATCTACTGTTCGTATATATAACCCATCATTCTACATTTATTATAATAAATTTTAAATTATGCCCCCTATGTGATACATTTTTGTTAAGATACATTCATTTGATTTTTGCATAGTAATTGTAGAATACATAACTAAAATACTTGTTTTTAATTTACATTTTAACAACAGCAATTCATCACTTATGTTAGTTATTATTCGGGCATTTGCCATTCAAATTCGCCCTCGCTAGTACAGCGGTATGTCTCAGGATTTACAACGCTAAAATCAGGGGTTCGAATTCTCTCGGTGGGCTCAGCAGATAGCTCGACTTGGTTTTGCTATAAGAAAAGCCATTATTTTTTAAAAAATTATTCTAAAATTCTTTTCTAAAATTATTTTTTATTCAACAAATAACTGGATTTTTTAGAATGTTTCTCTACTCCTTTAAATATATGGTATTTGTAGTCAGATTTAATATTATTTTTTAGTTAACTACTTGATTTTTCTTTTCTTTCAACGCTTAAACAATAAAACACGTTTTTCACATTTTAAAATCAGTTATGAGAATTTAAAAAGCATTAAAATAACTGTATTTTTTCTTGTAAATTTTAATAATTAAACTCTAGTTTTCTTCTTTTGTTCAACGTAGTACTCATGTTTGCTTTCTCTACCTGTTGGTACCGTGTATCATCTCGGGCTCCTCTACGATCGCGGGCTCGATATCCTGCGAAGGAAGTATAAATGGGGGCTCAACCAGTGTAAACTGTGTTTTCTTTAGAAGTCCCCTTTACTCCACGACAAAATTCGCTCACAATGAATACAAAAACCAAAAGGCCTGGCTTCGCCAGGTGGTTAAGGCACTCGACTCGTAATCCGAGTATCGTGGATTTGAATGCCTCTCACACCAAACATGTTTGCTCTTTCAGTTGTGGGAGCGTTATAATGTGACGGTCAATCCCACTATTCGTTGGTAAAAGAGTAGCCCAAGAGATGGCGGTGGGTGGTGATAACTAGCTGCCTTCCCTCTAGTCTTACACTGCTAAATTAGGGACGGCTAGCACAGATAGCCCTCGAGCAGCTTTGTGCGAAATTCCAAAACAAAAACAAGCGTATAACGCTCAAAACGAGATTTTGATACCCTAAATGGGCAGAGCACATTAATAACAAACAAATTGAGAATAATTAATATAATAAGGTTTTGTTGTGTGTTTTTTAATACGACTGTTAAATGCGTTTGGATATTATGTTTTTGGAATCGATCTCAAATAGAGGTGTTTAGTTAGGAACTGACTCCATAAAAGCTTGTAACTTACAGGCGTCATATTATTAAGCACATAACGAATCAAACCCATCCTGTAAATAAATAATACTGTCTACGTCCTAGAATACTATTACAACCATTTTATTTACATTGACCAGTCGGGTTCGAAATAAAAATATACACAATATAATAAATAAATGGTCGTATAGAAAATGAAAGCTCATTGGAACACAAGTACCACACTCCTATAATACGAGTTATCAGAGACATTCAGATGAAGATATAACCAAATCACTTAGATATACAAAAATGTGAGTAACAAAACCTATATGTAATACAATTCACATAAATAGATATTAACAGATTCTATCTTCCCTTAATACTCTGTAGTATCTGCAAGACTGGAATAAAGAATCAACATGAGACCAGCTAAAAGAACAAGTTACTCTCTTGACGTAACTCTTATTTATATAGTTTTCCATACATATAAGTTTTAATACTTAAATATCATAAATGAAGAATATATCAGTAAATTTATAACACTGAGTTAGACGCTGAATTATGCTATATTTATATATATATATATATATATATATATATTACTAAAATGCTTCACGGTGCAATCCAACAGTTAAATATGTTTCATTTTAAGGCCTTGACCAAAGAAGAGTTATAAAATACTAGCTTAAAAACTGGCTTATTGTCAAAACCACTCCAGACAAAGAACGACTGGAATGAAATGCGTAGCTTGTTGTGCCTGGAAGCCGAACTTCCTGGGAATTCCCCATAAACAATAAAAACGAACACAGCTTATAGATTTGTACCGCGCGGCCACTTTCATGTTCGCGCCTTTGGCGAAGCTCGTGAGAAAACTGTCAACAACGTGTTCTGTCTTATTGTATCAGGAAAGAAAGTTCACATTTTGACAAAATATCTATCTTCATCAAATAATCGCCACACATGTGTTCTTTGCTACATGATACAATAATATAGTTCAATTTATATAAGAATTAATGAAAATAATAATTATGTTAAATTATCATACCTTTGTGAATGCCTGTGAACTTGTCTTTTAACACTGTCAACTCAAATATTTTTCCGAATTGTTCAAACAGTGGACGTAGGTCGTTCTCGTCTAGATTTCGAGGGATCTGTCCTATAAACAATTTAATGGCATCATGGTTTTTCACTGGTATCGTTGACTCGTGATAGTTCTGCGGTCGGCTTAGACAAGTGGCGGGCTCTAGCACTCCGATCTGTAGTGTCGCCATGTTGGATGTCGTGCAGTGTGCTCTTCGCCGTCTAGCATGCACTTGATCCGTGTTTTGACACGCATGCGCATCCAGTAAGATAACGCTAGATGTAATTAGTCATTTGCTAAAGTGATAAACTAAACTGCACTTATTGTGCTTCTTTGGTGCCTTTTTCATTATTAGAATGAAAGTCGTTACAAAACATTTGTATATAGAATACTTAAAAAAGCGACAACAAGTAGCACTTTATTCACAGTTTTCGGTCTTATTTTCTACCCTTTTTGATATTTTCTATTGCAGTTAAATGCATGTTGAAGACAGTTTATAGAACATCTAAATTATATTACGTTTTGATGACTTGTGATATTGTTACTGAAATCACAAATCACAGTGAACTGTAACACTCTTGCTGTTCTAGAAGACATCCTCGTCAGAATAATTCAATAACATTTTTTATGTGAACTTATTTCTTTAATCTTTAAGAGACGAATGGAGTAATATTTCTTAACAGAAAGTTCATGAGCCACTGTTTCTTAACACGTTGACTAATATTTAGCAAATCACCATCACTAAATTATGTCTATAGGAATTCTTTTTTTTTCTTTCGTTGAGTTTTATTTGAATTAACCACAAACTAAACAATGATCTATCCGTGCCCTTTCCACCATGGGTGTCGAAACCCGACTTCTAGCGTTGTAAGTCCGAAGACATACCATTGTGCCACCGAGAGGCGTTTCGTCGAGAGTAGGAAAAAAGCATTGTGATTTAATCCAAGTATGTGTATGTATAGTGTTTATACTTTCAAAGTCTTCTAAAACTTTAGGTCTTACACTTTTATTACACAATAGAAAGGATGTTAATAAATTAGAAGCGTATTGAACTTTGCCCTTTAGAGTTTTTCAGTTGTTTTTCAATGATTGATTAATGTATTTTCGAATATGGGTTCCATCCCTCTAGTGCAACTTAAAGACTATTCTAACTGTTAGCTGGTGTCCCTTAGAAATGTATTAATTATTACAAATCTTATAGCACATCGCGCTAAATATTTATTGTTATATATTTTCTTGAGATGAATGATAATAGTGAAGTGCCTCATCAAACTTTGCTAACTAAAACTTTAACTTTAATTATTTGTTTTTAAATATTTGTGTAATACATTTCATTTGTTTATATATATATATATATGCATATTATTGTTTGCCTATCTTGCTTATTACATTTTCTATTTTTCCATTTTGCAATATTAATAATACTCAAGTTATTAAAAATCAATCAAGACATATTTCAATGAATGTAGAATAAAAACTTCATCTCTTACTTTACCTCCTGCACTTTAGTTCTGTATTTTTAATCAACTATTATATCCTAAGTAGTTAGATCTTTGTATTTTTAGATTTAAAGACTTGAATATTCTTTATAAAACAGGCTAAATGAACCTCCGATTCACTTAATAAATCCTTGGTCTCGTTTTCTCGCATTTACTCTGTCGCAGGTATCTCTTTACAACTGTCTAAATGACTTTAATCTCATTATAAGGACATTATAACTTAGAAAAGCATTTTAAATTGGAAATGCATTATAAGCTGTTTAATGAGTTTACATTAATCTTGTTTCTATGGACATTTGTAACAAAACAGAATACCAAGATATTACTTATTTTAGATTAAAAGGAAATACAATAATTTTAAATGTCTCTCCTTTCCAAACAGGGATGTTTACAACGCTGTTCGATTTAAATGATGCGCTTATTTACAAACATTTAATGAATGTGTGTATGTATGGTAACATGTTCTAGTACAACAAACAAGTTACGACACATTAATTATTCGTGTTGACTATTCTTACATCTCGCATATAACTTCTATTCCTTCAGTGATAATTTATATAACCCATCACAAAGAATGTTTAAACCTCTAATATAGTGCGCTGTGGTTGACGTTAAAAGTAATCCTAATTTCGTATTATAAACTTTTAGATCAAGTTACGCTTTACTTTAGTCCAATTACTTAACGTGATTCGCAATTCTTTATCGTGTACTAAATTTCTTTCAGAATATACTACACAATCTATTTCTTTAATAATTGATTTGATATGAATAACTAAAAACCTCGGTGTTTTAAAGAAGAAGAAAAACTAAATATAGAAACATCCGTTTACTACTAAGTTTAATATTTTATACTTAGTAGTCTAAACCAGCTGTGTAATTAAACCTATGCTTTTCAGAACGAGTTTTCAGTGCATATACTAGTATTACAATCCAAGCTGTGGTTTATTATGCTTGTTGTGATAAAACTTTATATTTTAACTGTAGTGTATTATACATTTCGTGATTAGATGAGGAGTAAATACGTGACTATTTACGTTGAAATGACCTTCATCAGTGTAGATATGATGACTTTTCATAAGGTCAAAATAAAATGTTATAAATATTTAAAGTTATAATGGGATATTTCATCAGTTTTCCTAGGATAAAGAGATTCTTGCCTCCCTAGTTTTGGCAGTACACTATCAGGCTTAAGGATAGGCACTGTTTAAAACGTATTGCTCCATGTCATTTTAAAATTAAACTTAGTTTGAAAACACATTTTTAACAGTAAAATCGTAACGAATTTCACGTCTTAGAATATGAAATAAGCAACCCTACTTCCTTCGTTTTCTACTGGGTGAAATATAACTTTTCCTTCATTGTATAAGTTATTTCATCACCAGAACTTTAATATATTTAACGAAGTTTAGTGGCGGTTAAAAACAGATTCCACAAGACGGCATGATCCGACCCATTTTGAAAGTTGTGTATTACAAAATACGTTTCAATAAAGTAGCTCGCATAACACAACATTTTACCCAAAGAAAGAAAAAAAGAGTATAATATAAAAACACTGTAGTTTTATAAAATTATTTTTGTGGCCGTTATTCTATAATGATTTTTCTAACTGCTACTGCGAAGGTTGTATTTGTTGTGATTCATTCATTAATCTCAGTTTCATATAATATACAGTCATGCAGTAATTATTACTTATTACTGTGTTTTTAAATGTAGCTTTTGTACAGCTATATTTGTATCCGTTACTTACTGCGATTACATCGTAATTTATTCACTAATATGCCAAGAATAAAAGGTCATAAAATGTTATAGAACATTAAAATATAATATATGCTAAAATTTCTCTTTAATAAAATCGACATATTTTACTGCCATGTCAGTATAAATGAAGATTTCACAGAACTTACACTGCCACCTTTGTCTCTTCAGATTTATGTTCTTACAAAATAGTATTTATTACTTCTTAACGAAGTAAAACGTGAAATGATTGTTTAGAGGGGATAATCATTCGAGTTTATTTAGTGAAAAGTCACATAGGCTGCAGTATTATTTTATTATATAGTTTTAAAAATGAGTCTAGTAAAACAAGTAGACTTTATTTACAATGCTTCTAGTATCTTATAGAATTCTGCTACAAAAGTTCTCATGATAAAAATGAATTACTGGAGATTCCACCACAGATATCATGCGTCTTAATTAGTTAACTTCTAAGTGTCTTTCTACATTATTAGTAACAAAGTTTCTCAGAAGGTAATTTTGCTACATACCTTTAGAATTAAAGTAGCGTCATATATGTAAATACCTTAATAACCTAAATTACTAACGGTAAGCTGGGTAACTGGTATAGACTAAACGAAGTTTCTTGAATCTATGAAAAAAAAAACCTTGATATTAAATTTTGAAATAATTGGTTCTAAGCCCTAGTTGATTCGAGCACATTTAATTTTCAAAGCAAATGTTTGCGTCGTTTTCGAAGTTTGTTATAGGACCTGGTTGGTCAAAGCACTGTTATTTTTCTAAATTTTCGTATTTTGTTTGAGTATTATTTTTAAAGTTAGCTGATCAAAGCATTATTGTCTTTAGAACAAATATTTTTAGATGTCAGTTTCCTTTCATTAAAAATTCCCTGCTGCTACTACGTCTGGAGATACTCTGATATCTAACAGTGCATCTGTAGTAAATGAATCTTAGCACAGTGTTATGATGCAACTAAACATGTTTCCATATTTCACTGTTGAAGTCAATCAATATATTACTTGTTTAGTGTAATTGTTAGACACTTTGAGTAACGTACAAAGATTAATAAAAGAAGTTTGTTATTGGTTCATAAAAAAGATAATTACTCCTTTACAGTATAACACAAATTCGATTTTTTCACCTTTAATCGATAAAGATGTTCATGATACATGAAATAGTGGATAATCTCACCACGAAAAAAATATAATAAATCTTGATTCTGATTTGCATCCTAGCAACAGGTAGAGACACTATCACACCAAAGCTCGCTTTACAATCAATCGATAAGTAATCCAGTTTCTAATTTAGGCTTTTCTCTTTCAAATGTAATCATGAATTACGACAACTATTCAAATCCTAGAGAGAAAATAAAAGTTAAAGATCTTGGCAATCAAAAATATAAAATTACTCATTTAGTAAATCAAAATCAGAGAGTTTTTAATTAAACATATAGCGAACAAAATCATTTCTGTGTCGGAATACATTCCAAGAGTCTTTTTACAACCATTTTTTTCGAAGCATATATAAATTTTGAAAATTATATATATATTTAAAAATTCAGAACTACAGGCATTTCTGTCATATTTTGCAACCATGTAAATTAAGTGTGATATACATACGAATTTTTCAGGTGAATTAAGTCTTCGAATAATTTTAAAATTTCAATAGAGTATTTTTCTCATTTATCGGCCAAGTGTGACTCATTGGTTAGTGTGCCACAGAATGAATCTAAAGGTTTATATTCGTGACCCGTTACTGCTTAGATAGTGAAAACAAGAGGAAATCTTCAATAGCGATGGCATTTGATATTCTTTCAAACAGGATATTAATCCACAAGTCCTTTGTTTTTCCTTTTTATTAGCTATATTTCTGTGCGCGAGCAACACCAAGCGTGGGGCGTATGTATACCTAATTTGATCTTATTACTCATTAAAATTTCTACCAACCTACTCTCAAACTGAAATTATTTTAAGCAGTATTAGAATACATTAACCTATGAGACCTTGAGTTTGGTCAAATATATCAAACGAAAGTTCTTAACCTCTTGAATCTAAAACTATAATTAAACTCCCAAATCGGTCAAAATATGACAGAGCTACGAGCTAAATGTTTGTATCTAAAAAACTAGGAGCTATTCTAAGAACAGCTATGCCGCCAGTAAAATTTGCGTCCCGTACTTTGAGGCACTGGGTGCGTTATATGTACTAGTTAGGATACCCCTATCCTGGACGCAAGATATGTAAATTCATGATTAATGATAGTTTATCTTAAAATATGAAAAGTTTTTTTTTCCTTTATACATAGTTTAAAAGAACCCCAAAATGCCAATAAAAACAGCAAAACACAAAACATGAAACCATAAAGTTGCATATATCACCTCATGGACCCAACAAACCTTCATGCCAAATTTGGTGAAGATCCATCGAGAGGGGCGAAGTAGTGGTAAAAACACCAGCAAAAACACTCGTAAAAAAACGCAAAATGCAAAATTGGAAATTTGTGTGTATTTCCCTATGGATCTCATGAACCTCCAAACCAGTTTGTTGAAGATCCATCCACATCCTGCGAAGTATTTACATAGACATACAACAAACAATACTATTATATTTCTGTAGATGGCGCCAGTGCATTAGATCTGCGAGTGACGCATACAAAACGTCATATCTACACCCTGAGAATGGAGAAAGATAAAGTTCTCCGTTACAGGAAACGGAAGCGATACGGAAAAATCGTGATGACTCTTATTGCAAATCTACATACACACAGGGTAAAAATTTCGCATTGTGGAGGGATGCACAGCGTGTAATAACAGGTTTTTTCCAGTATCATATATGCAAGGATTCCATTATAGTATGATGACGTTCAAATCCCACTATTCAATGAGACAATAGTAACTCTAGAACTGACGATGGTTGTTGTTGGCTAGTTATACCATGCGAAAAATAACTGTTAACTTTCCCTTTTAATGCATAAAATATGATAAAACCAAGAGTAAAGAGGAAGCTGTGACGGAATTATTAACAGATGATATTTTAGTTTATGAAATTATAATCTAATTTTTCATTCAGTGTGTTTGTATATGAGATATTTTCAAAAATAATGAGAAATGTTACACGTTTAACTTTTATTGAAATACACCCCATGAAATAAATTAAAACGTTATTTTTCAAGAAGCACATTAAATTTCAAAGAAAGCATGTGAATACATAAGTATGCACTTATATTTATGTTTAGAGTTACGCCTTCATGACAATCCAAACTCCAAAATATGACCAAAACAAGACTATGGAATTTTCTTGTGTTATATATTATAATTTATCTCGGACGAAACTCTAATCTATTATATTACGTTTTACAATTTCAAAGAAACTGGAAATGAGTTACTTTTTAATTTAAAATTTAATTAAATGTAGATAGTAGAAGTTCTGGTAAAAGTAATTCGATGTGCCGAAAATCTAGAAAAGAAATCGACTAATATTATATTTGCTTTATTTTAACACTTAGATAGGGGGGAAAACTTTAATCTGGAGAATACTTCTGTCATCGTCATATGTTGTAGATTTCGCGAGTTAATTCCATATTTGGTTTATTCTCTGCAAAAGATACATATCTACTTTTAGTAAAATGATATCTGTTGTAGAAAGGACCACCCAACTACATTATCATGTTTCAAAAGACAAGAACTAAATGCAAAAGTAATATTTAACGTACATTCAATGCTACGTTTTATCAAAGCAGATTTTGTCCATGATTGCTTAACGTTTAGAATTAGGGTATGGCGACTTCTAGCATATTGCTCTATGTTATAGTTGATAGTGTTGTAACAGATTTACTGTTGTACATTTATTTGAATATCTACATTTGTTTCAGTTTGATGCATGTGGCGTGTATTGTTGGATATGCATTGCGCGATTCTCACTTGTTCTGTAAATTTGTAGAAGATTCACCGGAGCAAGAATCAACAATATGTTGTTTACGAAAATATTAGTGTATGTGTTCGAGCATTGTTGAACGTTCGAGAATGTCGTGTGATTGGTATAAAAGCAAGCCAAGAGACAGTAAAATAATATTGTTGGTTAGCTACAATTCTGGCTAACGATTATTAATTGGAAAACTACAGAATTTGACCAGGAACGTTTATAGATTTCAAACATTACAACTGTTCAACTTTAAACGGACGTCACTATTTCTACGAAGACATTAAATATCTTCTTCGATAAAAGTCTTCTAGTAAGCAGTGTGAGACCATCCAAGAAAAGACAGAGCTAACTTAAGTGACGCGTAACAATATTAACTCAGAATTAATTTGCTCGTCGTGGACCTGGATCGTTGATAAAGTATTCAGTTCTAGACTAGATAGAAGACTCAATATAGTTTTTAAGTTTGTAAAACACTTGTACATAAATCATTATTTTTAATAAAAGTTATTATAAAGTGTACTGTTGTTTGTATATATTAAAATATATTTGTATTATGAAAAAATTGTGTGTGTATCAATCTTGCAGGCAAATATAAATTTCATACATATCGAAATTCAATTGATTTCTAAACTCAAATTACACGAACTTTTGTAGTAAAATAATCAATAAAGAAAAATGTATTTACTTAGGCAACTGTATCGACATATTTCTGAGAAAATAAAACACTACCGACAGAAGCATAAAATTATTCGTAATGTGTTTAAAATGTTGGCCCGGCATGGCCAAGCGTGTTAAGGCGTGCGACTCCTAATCTGAGGGTCGCGGGTTCGCATCCCCGACGGCTGAAAGGGCGAGCATGTTTGACGCCAACTCTTGGGTGGTGATAACTAGCTGCCTTACCTCTAGTCTTACATTACTAAATTAGGGACGGCAAGCACAGATAGCCCTCGAGTAGCTTTGTGCGAAATTCAAAAACAAACATTTAAAATGTTTTTCAAAGTTATTCTGCAATTCAGAGATAAAAAAAACACTTGCTCCAAACATTTGTAAGAACAAAATTTAGTGAACTTATATTTCTTGCATAAAATCCATACACATTTTAATTTAATTTCTTTTGTTTCAGTTTCACTTACAGTTTTGTAAAAGTTGTTTAGTTACGTAGAACTATCAACGAACAAGTTCAAACTCAGAAATAATGTAGTTCAGGGTTTATTCAACCCCATAGGTGTTCTGTGAAGGATTTTCTCCTTTGAAAGTAATATAGACTTGGTGCTATTAGAGTTTGTAAAAACCTTTTGAGAAGATACCATACAAAAGGTTATCTAAGCAAGTCATAACGACAGTAGCTGGGGAAAATAATCAGTAATGTAGTTGGCATAGATTGTTATTAATAGCCAGACTGAGCCCATTGTACCAGTGAAGTGCCTCAGGGAGTCACTGGCTGAGCCTTTGTTTTTCTTATTTACATTAATGATATTAAAAGGAGCATACTTAGCAAATTAGTAAGGTTTCTCAATGATATTAAAGTTTTGGGTATTTTTAGCTCTATTGACGTTGCTGAGATACCACACGTTGACTTGGATTAACTGGTAATTTTAATAAATATTTAGGAAATGACCTCTAATAACACATATACGATAGTAGATATTTTAGAAGCGTTTCAATATTGTTCTTAGATGTTATATGAAGGTTGTAGTTACCATACCAAACATCGTTCGTACATCTCAAACTACAATTACGTGTGTAACGAATTTACTATTATTCATTTATTTTAATATCTACGTTTGTTTCTGCTTAATGCATGAAACGTATATTGTTAAATGTGTATTGCGTAAGTCTAGTCTGTTCTCTAAATTTGCAGAAGATTCTCGGACGCAAGAATAAAAAATGTACGATGTATGTAAAATACTAGTGATTGACAGTCGTGTTGCCAGTTGAACTTTCCAGAACCTCGCCTAAACGTTTCTAAATCGACGCGCCAAAAGACAGAATAGAATACTGTTTGATCTTTACAGTTAGTGTACATAAGCCTCGGAAGATTTAATTGTGATGAACGTTTATTAATCGGAAAACTACAGATACATAACCACGAACTTTTATATATTTTGAACATTACGTACCGTTCAACTTCAGAAAATTAGCTTCAGACGTTAGCATTTCTACGAGGGCATTAACTATCTTTGTAAAAAGCCAGCTTCTAATCGGAGTGAGGCCAGCTAAGAAAACACAGCTAGCTAGCTTAGGCGAAGCGTAACAATATCAACTCAGAATTAATTTGCTCATCTTTGGCGTAGACCGTTTATAAAATACTTAGTTCTAGACCAGATAGTAGGCTCAATACAGTTTGTAAGTTTGTTAACTACTGTATACAAACAATAATATTGTAATAACTATAATTATAAATTGTATTGTTGTTTGTACATTAAAATATTTGTTAAGAAAGAAAATTGTTGTCTATCTTGGCAAATATCATAAATATGATGTATATTAACATTTATTTCACTTCTAAATTAAAATTACAGTGCTCAGCTATTTGAAATCTAAGAAGTAGCGCATATAACATAATAAATCGGAGACTCGTCCGAGATAAATTATAATGCGTAACAACTCCCAAAAGATGAACTGGATAAAATTCCAAATGTTTAATTTTTCAAAAATGTAATTAAAGGAACAAGTACATATTTCAGTATATTTTTGTCATAACTAAATTTATGTATGAAAAACATATCCGTTCGTCTACAAGTGTATTTTTTAAGCTTGCGAGTGAATTTGAAGCAACTCAAACGAAACTCATGTCACTCAAGGAGAATACAGCTCAAGGTACCCTACATAAGGCTGTTACGTAAAACTATGCATTCTTCATTAATTCTCGAAACAAACACCATCATGGATCTTTTGCAGTTCGTTTTGTCAGTGTGTACTTTCATCTTGTGTACCCAAGCAGTCAGGCGCTATCTGACAGAGAACGGAGTGGTCAGGGCGGTCCAGATGCTTGAGGATAGCCAAACCCAAAGGAGGGTGGCGCAGCGCATCGGTGTGTCACCAAGCGTCATCAATCGACTTTGGCAACACTACCAGGAGACAAACTCTTATGGCAGGAGGCCAGGTCAAGGCCGTCATCGCTGCACAACAGCCAGAGCGGACCGCTACATCGTAACTACCGCTCTAGAGGACAGGTTAGCTACGGCTCGGTCACTGAAAAATGACCTTCAACATTCCACTGGAACCCGTGTGTCGACCCAAACAGTTCGCAATCGTCTGCACGAAGGACACCTTAGAGCCAGATGGCCTGCAAGAGGCATTATTCTGACAGACCGAAACCGTGCAGCCAGGTTGGAGTTTGCTCATCAGCACCTGGACTGGGAACTTTGTCAATGGGCCACTTTGCTGTAAACAGACGAGAGCAGATTCACTGTGTCTCGTGATTATGAACGTGTGAGAGTGTGGAGACGCCGAGGAGAGCGATTTTCCCCCCGTAACATTGTGCAAATAGACGCTTGTGGAAGAGTTTCTGTAATGGTCTGGGCAGGCATATGCTTGGGTGGCCACACGAACTTATTCATACTCGACAGGGGTGCTCTGAACGCACGATGATATAGTTACGAAATTCTGGAACCCGTTGTGAGGCCTTTTGTTGGTGCTGTCGGCGATGGATTCATTCTCATGCAGGTTAACGCAAGAGCTCACGTCGCCAGACTGTGTATGGACTTCCTTGACGAGGAAAGAAACTTTTAAGTGGTCCACCAGATCTCCAGATTTAAATCCGATTGAACATTGTTTGACTATGTTGTCGAGGCATGTTAGTGAACGCCAGCACCCTTCTCAGAATGTACAGGAACTCCGACAAGCCCTGGTAGACGAGTGGGTTGCCATACCCCAAGATAACATCGATAGACTGATTCGAAGTGGGCCAAATGGTGTCAGGAGTGTGTCACAGCCCGTGGAGGTCACACTAAATATTGAATGTTTCAAACATTTCTTGAATAAGCGCATGTAAACTGTTTAAGGTATTGTTTCATATGGGATATCAGTTTTGGTGATATTGGTCTTTTTTTAAATTTTATTTCTCTGTGTTTTATCGTTCATCACACATTAAAAATGGATACAGATGGAAATGAAATGAGGCAAATTACCTAAAAAAATAAAAATATTACTACATTTCGAACACTGAGATGAATTGTATAAGAAAACGTACTTGTTCCTTAAATTTTTTTGAGCAGTTTATATAATTTATTAGTTAAAAATTGTCTTACACCAGTTTTTAATTATCTAAGGAGGGAGGTGTAACGGATTTACTGTTGTACATTTATTTTAATATCTGCGTTTGTTTCACCTTAATACATATAACTTATATTGTTAAATGTGTGCTGCGCAAGTCCCGCCTGTTCTCTAAATTTTTAGAAGACTCTCAAATGTAAAAATCAACAATATATGTTTTATGAAAATACTAGCGTTTCTTCGAATATTGTTAAACTTTAGAGAATCTCACCTTAAAGTATATAAATATACACGCCAAGTGACAACTTTAAAATATTGTTTGGTCGTTACACGCAATACACTATAAGCCTCGGAAGCTATTATTGTGATTAACGCGTATTAATCAGAAAACTACAGAATGTGGCCAGAAAAGTTCATGGATTTCGAACATCACAAACCGTTCAACTTCATTTAATAGACTTCAGACGGTGGTATTTATACGAAGCCATCGCATAACCTGATAAAAAAAAAACACATGCGTGAAGAACAGAACAAGCAAGTATTCCCGTCAAGTGAAGTGTATTTCTCTATCAACATAAAAGTAATATGCGCTTCGTGGACCTGGACCATCGATAAA
Organism: Tachypleus tridentatus; assembly: GCF_004210375.1. NCBI lineage: Eukaryota > Metazoa > Arthropoda > Merostomata > Xiphosura > Limulidae > Tachypleus > Tachypleus tridentatus. The sequence goes on from NC_134835.1 coordinate 85,148,711, forward strand.
GTATTAATCTTCAGATCAGATAGAAAGTTAAATATAGTTTGTAAATTTCTAAAACTTTTGTATGTAAATTATTATTTGTAATAACCGTTAATATCAGTTGTATTATTATTTGTATATTAAAATATATTTGTGTTAGGAAAGAAAATTGTGTGTATCAATCTTGTTGGCAAATATCATAAATTTGATATATATTAACATTTGATTAACTTCTAAATTCAAATTAGAAATTCCGGCTATTTGATATCGTAATATGTAACGTATGTAACATAACAAATCGGAGACTTGTCCGAGATAAATTATAATATGTAACATGTTTCCTCCATAATATCACATTCTGACCCTTCACAACAAGATTGGCGTAAGTAATTCTGTGCACAAAACCTCAAAAATAAAATACAAAACATTTTATGTTTAATCAATTTATCTTGAAGTATTGATAGTTTATTTTAAGAGTAATATAAGATTCCTCCACTATACGATACAAACCATAATTTAAAATGGTTTCAAATCAACTAGTCTTTGAGGAATAAGAAAATCGATCCAGTCATTAAAGTTCAACATTTGGTTTTTTAGTCATAGTTAACCTCTCGTACGTTAAGATACTTTAGATAGTTTGAAACATCTCATAACACAGCCACTTATTTCTTTTTAAATTTAATGTACGCATAACTTAAAAAAACATACTTCAATGTTTAAAACATTTTTAGATTATTTAATAAACCACAGTTTACAGACGATTTGTACAGATTATGATATTATTGTGCAAATAAAAGGTTCTTACACTTTTATAGCATCATTTTAAAAGAAATATGTTTTAAAAAATACGATTTTAACTCAGAGAAATACTGTGTTAAAATATAGTTAATAGTGCATAAACTATAGCGCATAAAATAATATGTAAATTTCCGAAAATTATCACAATTTTGAATTTCTTTACAACAACACAAACTTACAAAAATCATGACAATTAAAAAAACAAAAAATACGTTCATATATACACTATACATAAATACACTGAGAAGAAGAAAAAAGCAAAAAACAAAAAGAAGAAATGGTACCAATTAAATGTAAAATGTATACATACAGATATATACAAAGTGAACCAGTGAAACACATTTAATATTTATTGTTTGTTTTGTTTTTCTTTTTGAATTAAGCACAAAACTACACAGCGGGGTATCTGTGCTCTGCCCACCACGGGTATCGAAACTCAATTTTTAGCGTTGTAAATCCGCAGACATACCGCTGAGCCACTGGGGGGCATTTATTATTTACAAAAGTAAAATCACACGATAATTAGAAATACAGATGTAGGTATAACTTGGCCCGGCATGGCCAAGCGCGTAAGGCGCGCGACTCGTAATCCGAGGGTCGCGGGTTCGCGTCCGCGTCGCGCCAAACATGCTCGCCCTCCCAGCGTGGGGGCGTTATAATGTTACGGTCAATCCCACTTTTCGTTGGTAAAAGAGTAGCCCCAGAGTTGGCGGTGGGTGGTGATGACTAGTTGCCTTCCCTCTAGTCTTACACTGCTAAATTAAGGAAGGCTAGCACAGATAGCCCTCGAGTAGCTTTGTGCGAAATTCAAAAGCAAACAAGGTATAACTAATGAAAAACAGATAGAAACAAAATTATGAGAAATAATATGTACATATATATACAAAATAAGTATAAAAACATGAAGTGATATAAAAAAAATGTACACAGCGAGAACAATAATCATAACGATAGTAATACAAAAGGAAAATAAAGAAATTATGAAGGGATGCATTTGTACAGATATACACAAAGTTAAACACACTGAGGTTAATACGTCGATTAATAAAAAGGTACGAAATAAATGTAAATATATACCTACATATGTACAAAGTTAATAAGGTAAGTACAATTAATAAATACAAAAGTAATGTAACAATAATTAGAAATACATGTATCAATCTAGTAACGGCTCGTTAATAAAAGGTAACAAGAAGAAAAGAAAAATATATTAAAATTATTATTTACACATATACATACATATACACAATGAAAAAGGAAGAGAGAGCAGAGATAAGACGGCTCAAAACCCGAACTCCATCCGACTCCCCATCAGTGCACATAGAGGCGAAACGTCCGGCCGCTACCGATGGTAAAAGTCCCAAGGACTCAGCAGCCGGTAGTTCACCTCAAGACAGAGTATCAGCCTATACCTGGCCTTACCCAGAATCTTAAAGTACGACATTGGTTCCCCTCGAAAACAAATTGATTTCAAACAAGCCAGATGACGTGCTTAAAGACTGTTAAGGTACTGAAATGAGAAGGCCAAGTGACTGGGCACAGGGACCAGAACGTGATATAAAATAGTCCTCGCCGAAAGCGGTGAGGCAAGACAGCGCCGGATTGCCGCAACAGCGTCCACGTACCAGGAAGGAGAATCAAAAGACATCGGTGTTTGGATGTTCATGGAAAGACCAAAAAGCCTGAGCCTCGTGCCAACCAAGAATCTCGTGAGGTGACAACAGGGGTGACCCTCTGAAGACAAACAGCGAAAGGTGGTAAACAGGAAAAGAAAAAGACACTGGATACGGACACATGGGATGCCCAATCCTCCCCTTCTTTTCAAACAAAGACTACTGTTCACTAAAAATATATGATATGGCCATTTATTAGTTGTAACTTTGAATTTAATATTTTTATTATTCGGTTTCCTTTGATAATAAGAAAATATTAATATGGTTGTTTATTATCTTTACTGTGTCGTCCTAACTATGCAAGCTACAAATTGCATTTGTACTTATAGTTGTATTAGTTTGTTAAAATATAATAATTCTCGTCACATATGTGTAGAATTGTTTCACAAGTGTTCTTTATTACCTTTTACACTCAGATCTATCAATAAAACACGTTTTGTGAGAATAAGAGGTTAGAGGAATGTAATTTCATATTGTAAACTAGTATACAACGAAATATTCCCCAGAATGTTTAATATTACAATGCTTGAGACATAAATAACTGTTAGTTTACAGTTAAACTACTTCAAACGTTATTTTTTAATTCCATACAATTTCAAAAGTTGCATTATATAACAGCAAACAGCATTTTTAGTAGTGATAATAATGTAACAAGTCCTGCTTACAATTCACCGAAGCACGTTCTGCATTAGAGGAAATAAACCCAACTGATGGCTTACTATAAAAGGGGATAAATGAATTTTAAAATTACTTAATTTGCTCAAAACCTAAACAAAAACGTGTTTATTAATTACAATATCAGTACTTTAAAATTATAATTCTATTTTAAGTAAAATACAAAATACAAATTAAGAAATATTTTCCGTCTCGGCTGAAAATTTATTAGAAATAAAATAATGTGGAAAAATAATTAGTTAATGAAATGGCACAGGAGGTAACAAATTACATTTTTTTAAGAAAATGGGTAATGATAAATAATTTCTAGTTTGAGCCAGTAGAAAATCGAGTCAAGTTCAAACAACACTTTTTCGTGATAAAAGAGTTAAAGGTAATTGAAGGAATTCAAATACCCACGTTCTTATTTTTTTTTGGTTTGAATTTCGCGTGAAGCTACTCGAGGGCTATGTGCGCTAGCTGTCCCTAACTTAGCAGTGTAAATTAAGCAGCTCGTCATTACTACCCACCACTAACTCTTAGACTACTATTTTACCAAGGAATAGTGGGATTGAGTGTCACATTATAACGTCTCAATGGCTGAAAGGACAAGCAAATTGGTATGATGGCGATTCGAACCCGCGACCCTCAGCGTACGAGTCGAGTAACTTAACCACCTGGCCATGCCGGGCTAGAACAATAAGAAACAGATTTAACGACCTCACAAATTAATACGCCTTAAGGACGTAAACGTTTTTCCTCCTTTCTGGTGAGGAAAAACCACGAAAAGTTGATATTATTTTTATGAACAACCAATCATCAGTCATTTGTTTTTTTTCAGTTCCCAAAAATAAAATACCAAAGAATGAGAATCATCATTCTTTAATATTGTCATTTATAAGACGGTTGAAACGTCTATCAACGCGAGAAATCATCAATTCATTAATTATCTGGGAAATACACCCAAACCTTCGTCGTTCATCGTCGACTTAAAGTGAAAACAATCAATTTCATAAGCTAAAATCTGGGTGAAAGTTACAGCTTTCAACTGGCTATACGAAACCACCAAACTACTGAATTATTAACCCGCCTGTCACTTTGATTAATGATCCGCTGAATCAAAACGTAAATACCATTTCTTTCTCTTCAGTCACAGTATTTCTACGTAACTATTCCTTTTATATTTATAAGTTATTTCAACAGCTAGTCTATGCAACGATTTCAGTAACAAAGATCACATAGAAGGCACTTATTTAAAAAAATAAAATCTATTTTATTCGCTTTTTATGCCTTTTTCCACTTTCATTAGTTATAATTCATAAGTCTCGCATGACAGAAAAATATAAAATCAATTATAAACAAATTCATGGACTTGATAATAGAGTCTACTTTACACTTGTATTGTTCGTTTTTTATGTAATACTCAGAATATTATTTTCGAACATATTAATATTACGGAATTTTTTTTTAACAAGTTATGCTGTAAAATAATAATCGATCCTTAAGTTTACACCAGTTACTTTATATAGAATTGTTTTACATCACAGTTTGCAAACATTAACAGTTTCAATACAAAGTTACATACTTTACACAAATAACGGCTAGTCATACATTTAGTTTTGAGTCTTTTTTTTTTTGCACGGGAGTTATCATTTCTCAATTCATTATGCTAATAAAAAAAGATTTGTTATGATACTCTCACAGTCTATCCATATGGAGTAAATATGAAAAAATAATTCCATTTGAAGACCATTTCAAGGTTTTGACCGATAGTTTTATTGTCAGTTTAAAACTGAATTTAATTAGATTGTAACTTTAGGAGAACTAAACACAATGTTGCTTATAATAAACACACTTACCCTGCAAGATAAAACACTTTTTACAAAGCAATCACAATAGTTAACCCAGAAATAATCATTAACATTCTACTTAGAAATAATCGAATAACAGGTTGCTTGTACTTGATCTAAAAGTGCAACAATTTAATGGTGTCAATTCTGTGTATGCTAATAACTGTAATTGCGTTCCGAATATTTTTTAAGTGAACTCTGATAAAAATTGGTTATGTTTGTGTGATATTTGATTGACTGTTAGAAACGTGAAATATTTATTTATCAATATTATGAGTTAATGAACAAAGCACAAATATCAAAGGATTTAATCTACTAAAATCTAATTAAAGGCTAAGTCGGGTTTCATGAACAGTTAAAGTAATGCCAAAAAAATTATCAAGACACTAGCTGTTGTGTTCTTATATCTCTTACATGACAGTTTGATATTTTACTTCTGCTCTGGTTTGAAACATGTGTTACATGTGTTCGCGCTTGTATGTGTGTGTGTGTGCATGCATATCGCTGAAGCATAAAAAGGTGGTTAGGGTGTTCGACTCACAATCTGAGGGTTTCGGGTTCGAATCCCCCTAAGACTACACATGCTTGTCCTTTTAGACGTAGGATCGTTAAAAGTGAAGGTCAATCCCACTATTCGTTGGTAAAAGAGTAGCCCAATAGTTGGTTATAGATAGTGATAACTAGCTATCTTCTCCGACTCTTTCACTGCTAAATGAGAGATGGTTAACACAGATAGCCCTCGTGTAGCTCATAGCAAACTAAGTCCCTATAACGGGTTTGGGAAAAATAAAAATAAACTTTTTATCTATTATTTAATTTACATTTTCACATATTGTGATCTGAACAGTTGGAATGTACTCTTTTATAGTCGTATGATGTATTAAATTTGCAGGTTAACAAGTGAAGCACTTTCTACCTACTAACAGCTAAAATATTTTAACTATTTATTCTGAGTATAATGTATATATATATTCATATCAAGAAGAAGTGCATTTCTTTATAAGTGCTCGCCTTGTTTGTTTGTTTGTTTTTTGAATTTCGCACAAAGCTACTCGAGGGCTATCTGTGCTAGCCCTCCCTAATTTAGCAGTGTAAGACTAGAGGGAAGGCAGCTAGTCATCACCACCAACCGCCAACTCCTGGGCTACTCTTTTACCAACGAATAGTGGAATTGACCGTCACATTATAACGCCCCCACGGCTGAAAGGGCGAGCATGTTTGGCGCGACCGGGATGCGAACCCGCGACTCTCAGATTACGAGTCGCACGCCTTAACACGCTTGGCCATGCCGGGCCAGTGCTCGCCTTGCCAAACTTGCTTAACGTAAGCGCCACATACAATAAACTTGAAATATTTGAGAACATAAACAAATATTACACACACGTTTTTATTCTTACATCCACATTTTGTTATATAAATTTTATATAAATATTAATAATAAATACATTACGTAATAATACTTATTTATGTGTGTAGTTTTTTAAACTGTTAATTTGTATTAGTTTCAGTACTTACAAAGTACACATACATATACCAAATGTTTTCAAAATCCTGACTGATTATTGTTTTAATTATGTTGAGGGTATTTAATACGGCAATGAATTATGGAAACATCCAAGAAAAATTTGCAAATTTGTATTTTATTAACATTAAATGAGACTACCAAAAATTAAAATAAAAGGGGTAAAAACAGATATTTTTAATGATATTTATTTTTCTTAGTAAATATCTGATCAAAACATGAAGGAAAATATGTATAACAATAAAATTAAAGATATTTTAATCAGATACCACCTTACAAAATTTTAGTCTTATCATAATATTTTTCTAACACAAACAGACATTGATACAATTATCAGACTACTTACTGCTAGTAGAGGTCTTGTGAGTTTCCATTTTGGTTGTGAGTCGTTAAAATTCCGGAGGATATGTTGTCAAGGCTGTATGAACTAGCTCTGTCAGGTGTTCATTTGTAAGGATTGCATGACGCTTCGACTTTACAAACCTTATTAGAAATCACAGTGATTCACAGCAGTATGTTGTGCCAAAAATTGAGATGAGTCGCACACTAATTTTCATCATTTCAGGATATTTTATTTCTGGAACTTGGTTCCAGAAACCAACTGTAGAATGAGATTTATGGATCATTTTCAAACCCAGGTCCTCCTGTAATTCTGTTCGTTCCATTTCCACAGCAGATGATTCTGTAACCAGAGGTTCGAGAATTGGAGAACCATCATTGATCACACGGACCATGAATGGAGTTACAAGAAGAGCGAAGCAGGACTTCAACTTGTGCAAGTCCTCAAACCTGTCTAGGAAATTATCAAGCAGTCCTCGTAATTTATCTTTGTATTCTTCCAGTTTGTGGTCTTTTATTTCAATATCAAGGAATGCATTTACTCTCCTTTTGAGAATGGGAAAGTAACTGAAGTTTGTTGACAACATGTCTCTTTGAAAAAGTATTATTTTATTCTGAAAGCTGAAAACTGTCCGAGTAAGATTAGAAACAATCTTATCCTTCCCCTGAAGTACCAAATTGCGAGCTTATAAATGATTCATTATATCAGTAAGGAACATTAGATCTTGCATCCATTCATCAGGATAAAATCATTTATTTTCTTCAAGAAAAGTAATAATAGGCTCAAACAATTCCTCAAAACTATTTAGAACATTGGTGGTTAACAGCCACCACACAGAGACATCACTAGGATTATCTTTAAGTTCCAGTTCTTCAATAAAATTTTTAATTGTCTGTGGATCTTCCCATTTAAGCGTATGAAATTGACAGTTTCAAGAAAAATTTCATAACATTTTCATACTTGAAGCATCTGGCTGCCAAGTATTCATAATGAATAATGCAATGAACAGAGAGACACTCTGAAAAGATGGGATCACTTTTCATAAGTGCAATTAATATAGCATTTTTACTCACCATTGTAGGTGCTCCATCTGTTGCAACAATGACGAGTTTATCCAGTGGAATATCAGCATTTGTTAAAGCTCTGTCAAGCGCATTTTTAATATCAGCACCGCGAGTTCTTTCTTTTAGTGCCACAAAGTCCAACATTTCTTTTTTTTACAGTTACATCAGAGGAAACATAACGAACAAATACCACCACTTGTGGGTTGTCTTGTATATCTGTAGATTTGTCAAGGACTAAACTGAATGCAAGGGAATCATTTAATTCATTTTGCATTTTTCCTGCAGCATCAGCACTGATCTGGGAGATACGTGTCTCTGTAGCATGGCGTGAAGCAGGTGTTTGTCCTATTAGTTGCTGAAGTTTTGTGTTATTTGGATCTAACATTGCAACAACTTCCGCTTTATTCTTCTTAACAAATTCACCATCAGAATATGAGCGTTTAGCACGAACAATATTCCATGATATAACAAAACTAGCTTCAGTCGTTGTATCAACTTTCCTACTAAACGTTGTCAACAGTGCCTGCTGGCTATTTAGTGATGATTTTAACACAGTTAACTTGTTTTCCCGTAATTCTGATTTAGGTGAATAATCAGACGAAAATTTTTTGTGATTTGTTTCGTAGTGGCTTTTCATGTTACTGGCTTCGTAATGACTGAGTAACACGTTACAGATAAGACATAAAGATTTACCTCCTTTAATGGTGAATGCAAAATCTTCCTCTCCACTCTGGCTTAAAATTTCTGTTTTCATCTTTTTACTTTCGCTTCTTACAATTTGATGCCACCACCTTCCTTCACAAAATGTTCACAGACGCTTCTAAAAAAATTAAAGCGAAAAGAAACAGTAAGCTCCAACACGCGCAACGCAACCAAACTCTACAGCGCCCAGTATCACACTAACACTCCGCTACTTTCACTGCCCGCAACACAACCACACACGCCACAATCAAGCGATCACAAGCCAATTCCACTAAAACTAACATTTTAGCTTGTACAATTACTGATTCTCCAGCACAATTCTTCTGTAATCCTTGCCGATCCAAACTTTCTTTAATCTCTGACTCAAAATATAACATTAAAATTAGGATTTAAATTATTAAGTATAATTACTCACCATGAACATTAAACTTATGTTTTGGTCCAGTGGACTCTGAGATTATACCTGGTAAATCATTATGAAGCTTGAAAAATTTTTATTTGCTTTTTATATTAATTGTGATGCAAACAAGAGCTCAGCCAATATATTTCCGTGAGTCGCATGTGGCTCGCGAGCTGCGGTTTGGCCATCCCTATTATACAAGAATATATCCTCTAAGAAGAATTAAGTTGTATTATTTATATTTTTGACGAGATATACGTGTAAAAATAGCTCTTCCTGTTTACCTCAACTTTGATCAGGCGTGATAATTGGCTATCGTAGTTGGGTTTGATTTGTTCTCAATTTCGTACAAATCTACGCGAGGGCTGTCTACGTGAAATTCTGAAACGAACCACAATAATTCGAACCTGACCGCCAGCTCTGAAACTCAGAGCTAAACCACGTGGTCAACTCATGGCCAGTATCGAGAAGAGCATAATTTGAAATCATTTGAAGAAGAAAAAAATAATTAATTTAACTTAGTTCATAAGTATCTATTGCAGTCAAATTCTCTTAAAATAGAATTAAAGGCTAAAAGTATTTTATTTTTACTTCAAAAAGGTTTATATTTTCAGCTTACAGCACTATTTTATATGTAAGCAATAATTATCTCCTTATTGTTTCCACAGAGATTGTGAATTATTTTAAAACAAAGGCATCTTTAACTGGTGACAGCAGTCGTGAACTTGTCACGTTTGTAACTGGTACAATGGGTGTGATAAATAAGTACCTTAACACATAACAACGATTTATTTTTCTCAAGTTTAACTTGTTTTATTTGATATTGACTTCATAAGTTTCAGTAACAATTTAAACAAACGTCTTTGAGTGTTTCAGTATATCTGAACACGATTGTAAACGATGTGTAACTAAAATCTTGTGAATTGAATACAAAAATATCTAGAAAAAGAAACTCGAGCTGTTATATGTTTTGAGGTGTAAAATAAGACATAGACACTTTAAAATAGTACAAGAAAACTATAAGACGAAATTAATGTGGACTTTTTAACCAGATTAAAAATTTTGTATTTATCTATTTTGAATGGTTAATGATATACTTTTCATACCTTCTTTTTTATAATTTTTTACCAGAAACACTAATTATACTTTATTTGTCAAAGTGTTATATATTTATTTGTGTTACACTTCGCTAAATAGTATAGACAGATATATAAAATTGTCACTTAAAGGAAGTTGAAATATAAATAATTGTAGTAGTGTTTCTTATAAAATAATCTGGAAAAATTCATTGCAACCTCTATACTTCCTTTATTATCCACCTATATCTCCATTAGTTTTCTATGTTGATAAAGAATACATGTAATAATGTTACAGTTTATCGTTATAATCCAACTATAGACTGTGCTCATTATCTCGGCCAACTCTCGTTTCGACAACGATATTAATTAGAAGCGAAGCACCCTATTCAACATCATTACGGAAGAATATTGCAATCCATGAAAGCTGTCATCTAGGAAAAAGGCTTTGGTGGCATTAAATGTATTATTTATATTATGTTATTAAGACTGGTGCGAAAGTTTGCTTCATTATTAGTGATGATGGTGATATATGTCTTTAAACTCTATTTAGCGCGCGCACACACACACATATATTGCACGTAATCATTCTTTGTAAACTTTCTCCTTGTGCCTTTAACCTAACTACACGATTTTCTAAGAGGTATTGGTAAAAGAAACACAAAGGTTTCTTCCAAAATAATATAAATAGGGACGTCTATAACTTATTACACACATAGTGACGTGAAAGTGCCTTAAATATAATATTTCTAGTTTAACCACAGTAGGTCTGAATGGAATTGCTAAAATTAAAACGTCCTCAAGGTTAAAGATAGGTGTATGTGACACAATTCTATTTTTATTTCTAAACATAAATGTTTATGTAAGTTACCTAAGGAATTAAGGGATTTTGCAAAATAAGTAATATTCTGTCCATTAATCTTATCTTTCTATATTGAAACATGTGAAACATGTTCGCCTTGTATGTTTAAAATGATTATTGTTTTTTCTTGTTTTTAGATATTTTCTACGTGTTTTCAAATAAACTACTTTCGCTTAAATACTCTAAACCAAGTAATGTGTCAATTAGAATAGCATAATTTTCGAATTCTTAATACTTTTACACGTAGATTTGTGTAACTCAACCTGGATTTATAATTAATTCTTTGACTGTAACAGATGATTTACTCACTTCAGCTTTCTAAACTACAAATATATTATACTAATTTCTTGAGTACTTCATATTTCATATATAATGATTTCAAACTGATGTAACATAAATTTAACTTGTTTCTTTTTTTTCTTGTATTGCAAGTAACTGAAATTAACTCTTATTTTCTTTTTTAACTGACTTAATTAATTATCATTTACTTCATTGTTTATAGTATGTTATCTAGATAGGTATTTATGTCAGAAAATATTTTTTTCCCTGCATGACATAAACTTATGCCATAGTTAGGCCATTCTGTACATACCGGAAAGCGCCCCGTTGGTACAGCGCTAAATCTATAGATTTACAACGCTAAAATCAGGGAGTGTGATTCCCCTCGGTGGGCTCAGCAGATAGCCTGATGTGACTTTGCTCCAAGAAAAATACACACACATACGGGAAGAGCGGGACAGAGGTAAAAATTATTTTAAACAGTGGTTAAGACATTAGAAACACGAACACTTTAACCCTGAAATTTTACTTTAGAGACAAGAACTCAGACAAACTACAAAATATCATCATATGACTGAACGTATTAGACACATTTTATCTATTTAACAAGGCATAAAATATTTTATAATAAAGATTAATGGTATGAATATTAAAACTTTAATTAAAATAAAGTACAGAAGAAAACATAAATAATTCAAGTTATTTATGAAAAATACTATACCGTTAATATCTAATAAAGGGTTTTGCTTCCTTCATATCAAGGATTTAGGTTAAAAAGGTTTCGATTTCACTACTAACTGTGTGGTTGTTCGTTTGTTTGTATTGAGGTTTGTGAAAGCTCCTCGTGGGCTATCTGCGCTATCGCTCGGCTAAACAGATCATAGTGTATCTTTAATTCACTCCATATAATCTTGATTTACATCTTCCTTAGAAATATGATTTTATAACATGAAGTTCATTTGTTTTCGATAAGCTAGAACAGCAAGTCCTAATAATAGTAATACATAAAGATAAAAGTATATATAAATTGTCTTAGCATAAATATAATTAATAGTCCTAAATTACTTTTGTAAGAAATACTGGGCACTATGTAAATTACGCTTTTTATATATCTTGGCACAACCTCAATGTTCAACCATTAGTTAGAGAATATATCCTTTACATGATTCGTAGTTTTGGTTAATTACTATTATACGACAGCTTGTACTTAGTATGTTAAGTTGAATAATAAGAGCTTATTTGATAATAACGATCTATATAAACATACTATTACAACAGGCAGTTTGTTGTATTTGTCCATGATGGGAACTTACATCATACGAAACAATGTTACATTTCATCGTATTACCAAAAGTAAAATATTACTGAAAATTAATACCATTGATGAAGAAAGAAATTACGTAAAAATATCTGTTTGTAAACAAATAACTGTAAAGCAAAATTTGTTTAAATTATTAGTGTAATCGACTCAGTAGCAACCAATTGTCTTTGATCTAAACTTACTCTAATTTTATTAGGTTTTGATATCGATTAAGAAAAGGATTATTGTCACCGAATTATTTAAAATAAATACTGTTAGAAAAATATCTAAATATTTAGCATTAATATCCAACACAGATAAACTGTGTTTACATTTATCATACATTTAAGTATGATAAAGATCCTCATATAAGTAAAATATTATTTATCAGTTGTAACACAAGTAGTTAAATCTTTAATTTAATAGTAATTGTGTCAGTTAAAACGTTAAAAGATAGAATAATCTTTCAAGTTAGTTTATAATCCTATTAAAAATTTTCTGAAATTCCTTACAAAAATAAGAAAATAAAATAAATTCCAAGATAGTTTTTTGTTTTGTTTTTATATTAATGAAGATAATTAGTTTCGTACGTCGTGAGAGATTTACAGATTCTAAATTCGTGTTTTCAGACGTACCCTCACTGAATAAAACTTTATGCATCTCAGTTAAATAATAATTATTGGTTCATTTTCAGTTTTGATAAACTCAAGTAAAATAAACCTTCAACTTTGTAACTGCATAGCTGCTTAATGAAGGTGAGTTCATTATTTTGCTATATGTTATAAAATATTAATTTAAGATAGACAGAAATATTTTCTATTTTCTTAGAGCCATTTACGTGTGACACTTGCAGTGTTACAAAACAAATTTTTAAAGCATGGAAAAGAAATTACAAGTATAAATACTATTATTAGGTATGATTAAATAATCTGTTTATAATTTAGGAATAACTTGAGCAACATGTACGTATTATTCTATAATTTCTTGTTAAGTTTGGTTGTGATATTCTTCAAAATGTTTGCTTTTCTACTGTTTGAGTACATGTATCTGCTTTAGATAATTAGTCTTTCTCTTAAGAATACAAAATAGTAGCAGTTGTTATGGTCGTACTTATATGGTATAGAATTTGGAATAAATCCAAGTTTTTCATGTGTTGCTCACCTTACTTTTAAAGTCAGTACAGTATTTATAACAATGAATTTTAAGTCAATCTTTTTATTTCAGGTTATACATTAAATTAATATTTCTAGCAGTAATTTCACTGGTATATTCAAGACTCACAGAGGCAAGCTTAAAAGTTTATAACGCTAAAACCTGGGGTGGACACAGCTCATATTTCATTGCTTTGTATTGAGCTACAAACAAATAAAGTCTCTAGATTATCGTAAAAACAGCCATAATAACGGAAACTGCCACTCAAAACTTTCTATATTAACTTAAGTCACGTTTTTGTAGCACGTTTTAAATCTTAATAAATGCAAATCCATATGTTACAAACTTTGGTTTTATAATAATTAAAGAAAAATACAAGTGCAGTCCCGTAGAGTATCATAGTGATCTGAGTTTTCAGTAATCTCAGACTTGGGAATTCCTAAAGATCAACTAGAGACACGTTTTCTTTTTAAACAATTATATATATATGTACATTATATATGAAAGTGGACAATGTTAAAGCCAGCGTGAAACTATTCACATGAAGTAAAGCAGCTTTTTCTTTACATAAGGCTTGATATATGTATTTTCACTTGGCCTGGTATGCTGTCAAGTGGTATTATCCATATAATCGATTGACCACAGAGATAAGTTAGCAAATAAAAGAAATAATGTTATAAAACGTCCTTTAATATATTTTATTTCAGTAGAAATTGGAGAAGACAAAACTTTATACAGAACTGCAATAAGACTTGCGAAGTTGGAAATAGAAATCTGAGGTTAACTCCAGTTAATAAGAAATAACTCAAAGAAACAGTCACTGTTATATCATTTAAATTGAAATAAAAATAATTGTACTCATCATTTCCACGTACAGCAATAGTACTTATAGATCCATGTGTCTAGGATAATCATAAAGCATTTCCTATTTCTCAGATTATTTTTTAATAGAGTGGAACCCAAAGTTTTAATATTCGTTCATCAGAATAATTTCCTTATCAAACTTTTCATGCGGAAGGGTATTACATGAAGAGTAACTTCAAACAAGAACTGGAATGCTCACACAGAACGATATTTTGTGCGCATGCGTGCTAAATAGCCAGGTCAGAGACCCTAGGGTTTGAGTATAGTTGTTCTTAGATTTTAAATTATACTGATCAGAGGGCGGAAAGTAGTCAGAAGCACCCTCCGCCACAAGATCTTCAGGTGACTTTTTTTCTGAACAATAACATTTATTACCACTGTTATAAAGTACCCACATGTGAAAGTGCGAATATGTTTAGCAGCATCACGTCTCGGACCTTGAACCCTATAATCCGGTTTAAAACTAGAGCTCAAATCTATTCATTTAATTTGATATATATTTACTTCATCCAAACATCAAAGGAACTTCTTTGTAATCTTCTAATTAATTTTGTAGGCATTTACAGCTCAATGAGTCATACGTTTTGAGAACTTCAGTACATTAACAGAAGACAGAAATAATTCAATAAGCTGGCTAATTAGTTTAACTTTGTTATAGATTTTGAAATGTTTTTCACTGTCTTTGTTCTTTATAAAGTTTGTTATTTCTGTAAACGAAGCGTAGGTTACTTTTCCATATTATAGTGCAAATAGTTTAGTAAGACGTTTCAATAGCAGCTTATCTAAGTTTATGGGAAGTATTTCTAATGGATTACCTTTCTTATGATAAATTTTATATGATACAGATTGCTGTAGCTAACAGATAATGGTTGAAGATAGCCCTAATTTGGATTTTAGACTTAACTGACTCTAATTCAAATTTTTGTTAACTAGATCAGCTACAATGATCATAAGATAGCGTGTGTTTTCTTATAAGTTAGTTGAACTTCTTTGTGGATGGCTATGTATGATGTCACACCTTGTTTTCTATGCACTTGTATTATTAAGTTGACTTTCCTTAACTTTCGTTAAGATGCTTAAAATGCTCGTTAACCTATTCTTTATTAGTATGTACTATGAAACTTAAAAATATCAACAACTCAGATTCTAAGACTTTGAAGTAGATCAGAACACACCTCGCTAACTTATGAGGGTGTAACACATTTTAGTATTTCAGATTTTTTTTTTCATCGTATTTACCTCAGTATTCTTTGGTAAAGATCAGCCCAAGAGCTGGCAGTGGGTGATGCTCTTCAGACGCCTTCCGTACAGTCAATCACTTCGAACTTAGAAACGATTAGCGCATGGTTAAAAGTATTTCTCTAGTAGCTTTGCACAAAATTTAACAAACAACACTTTCTTTGTTAGTTGGAGTTTTGGTTGATACATAAAGAACTGGTGTTTACATTATCTTAACTGTCATTTAGGGCTGAGAATGAAATGATGTTTACATTGACTTAGCTGTCAGTATGGACTGAAAAGGAAATGATGTTTACATTGACTTACCGTGTTTACTCGCTTATAAGACGGGGATTTTTCCTCGAGATTTCGGGCTCAAATTGGGGGGCCCGTCTTATAGGCGAGGTCTACAGACATAGAAAATAATAATAAATACAGACATAGACGAAGGCGGGAAACCTTAAACGACCGGAATTAGCTACAGTTTGTCAGTGGATTGTGGACTCTTGGAACGAGATTCCGTCAGATATGTTTATCAGATCGTTCCTCAAATGCGGAATTTCGAATTCCATTGACGGCAGTGAGGATGATGAACTTTTCAGTGAGTTTATCGGCGGCAGAGATGACGTAGAGCAGGAGGAGAACACGGAGGAATGTGACCTCTACGATGATGGACTGTCCGAGGAGCAGTTTTATGAACTGTTTGGAGATAGCGACAACGAATAATTTGAAGGCTTTTGAATTTCATAACTTGCATACTGATTTGCTGTGTCCTATTAAAGTGCAGTTTGCGTAAACTCTTTTAATACTTTGAAGAAATGTGGTTTAAAAGTTAGCATAAACGTACTTTGATACTGAAATATGTTGTGATAAGTTTTGTGCGTTAGATTGTTCTTTGTTATGTGTTTTAAATATGAATATTTATCATACAGTAAATAAAATAGTTGATGAAATTCCATTAAACGCTTGAACACCGAGTTTGGATTTATTCATTTATTTTCACTTTTCTATTTCTTCTATTTTTCTCCTTCTAATCTGAAATCGAAATATCGTATACGAAACCCAAAATTAGGTTTCTATTAATTTCCATTTTTTTTTCACTTTTCTCTCGTTACCTGCTTTCCTTCCTTCGTCTTATAAACGAGTCTAAACAGAATATCGACAATCTCTCAGGTGAAGTTGGGACCCGTCTTATAAGCGAATCGTCTTATAAACGAATAAAAACGGTAGCTGTCAGCTTGGCCTGAGAAAAAAGTTTACATTGATCTAGCTGTCAGCTTGGCCTGAGAAAAAAGTTTACATTGGCTTAGCTGTCAGGTTGGACTAAGTTTACGTCTCTTCATAAAATAGAATTTTTAACTAAGAATTTAAGAAACACTTAAAAAAGATTTGATCACTTACTTATTAACTACAAGTAATTTTCTCACTGCTGCAAATATGTACCTTAGTAATAGTTGTGGGTAATTTATATCATTGCCGATTATAGTCAGACAGGATACGCATGTGACTTCCACTTTTATATATGAATGTATAACATGTTTTCCCCTTTTTTCATATCCCTCACAAAAATTCACCATCGCTAACGATCTTTAGCGCATATAGTTGTTCCAGACATTTACTAGGATTTTTACTTTGTCACATCCTTTGACTGTTTCTTATCACTGTGATCTTCATCTATCTACAATATTAAACGGGGGCAGGTTGCTTACATTTACAATCTTTACACATAACATGTTTATAGCTCTTATAGAATTTAATATTTAAAATATATCTTATTATAATTTTTTTAGACAAGGGGTTTATATTTAAATTAATTTTTAACTTACATAAAATATGATATCCATTTCACCTACAACTTTAATTACACTATTAAGTCCAACAAGTTTCAATGGGATTATTCATAATGTTTATGTTTCTGAAGTCAAATGCCTAGATAAAGTATTCAATTTACATTTTATTTGATTGTTTTTAGTTACGCGCAAAGTTACTCAATATCTTATTTGTGTTGTGCTCACCACATATATCGAATCCTGGTTTTAGCATTATAAGCTTTCATTGGGGACTTAAATTTTGTAGGTTTACATGATTGCTATATAATATTTTCATTATGGAAAATAATAGCCTAAAATGAGCTATAAAATAGCTATATTAACCTTTAGTAGTATGTTTTATGTCCCATAAAATCAAGTTCACGGATTTTCTTCGTCACGCTATCCGTTGATGAAGGCTAAGACTTAATTTATTGTTTCATCCTTGACTTGGGGGAAGATGTCTTATCCTAAGAACTAGGAAACGGGCATATATAAAGTTATTAATCTATCGAAATGTCCTCTTATATATAACATTATGTAACACATTATTTTATTTTTTCTTGTTCCTTATGCTTATGCCTAAAGTAAATGGAAGACCAATTTTTATCTTCAAACTTTATTTTTATGATCTGGGAGTGTATAAAGAAAACATGATGGAAGACTATATTTGGGGGCTGATACGTGAAAGTGATTTACATTACAATCGCAAATCTCGAAAATCTACTCACTTCTAAACATTTTTGTATAACATTAGTATAAACACAACTAAATCTTGATTCATATTTTGTTTTATCCAAACCTTATGTAAATGAAAATGTGCAAATTTTCCCGTTTTTACATAGAAAATAGGTTAATTTCTAAACTTCATTATCCAGGTCACAAAAGCAAAGTTTGAAGGGAATAATGACCATTTTCTGTACTTTTACAACATAAGCAATTAAGAAGTAACACATACTATCTAGGAACAAAATTTGTGTTACATAGTGTCATTCGTCTTGTATACACATTTCAGGATTTTATTTTACGGATATTTACTAGTCTTAGCATGAAATCAGCTGTCTAACCTGTTTCAGGCTGACAGTTTTTCTCCGCCCCCTTAGATTGTGGGGGCTAGTCAAATTATCTTACAATGTTTATTCTTAACCTAAAAAAGTGGAATAAACAAACGTGCTCATTTTCTATCATTTTGAAAAAAATAGCACAACGCTCCATTTATAACTAGTGCTTGTAACTTTCTCGGTCAGTTTTTATAACTTCTCTGATATAAAACAAATATTGATCGGACCTATTAAACTTTATACTTAACATAGTTATACAGTCTATTGATAGTAACACAGAGTTACTGTTCTGGTGGACTAAAAATAACATATATTGATAAAACCTAGGTCCGTTAAACTCTATATTCATATCTTCACAAAATCCAAATTATTTTACCATCAACATAATTGCATTTTGATGGAACTGAAATCACTATTTTGTTTCTCCGTCTCAAGACGTATCTTTGTTTCTTATACTACAAGTTTACAAGTTTTCGGCAGTTTGTCTAAATGTTTAGTGAATCTAAAAAAAAAATTTATTAAAAAAAGCATACGTTAAATTTTATTTTTGTGTTTCTGGTTTAATATTTGGAACTTTAATCAGTATAAGCAAATAACTTTAGTATAACAAATACGATTGTAAGCCTGTGAGAAAATAGTTCATTGACTGAGTTATTTCTCTAAGGATTTCAATTGGCCAGTCACAACAAATCACGACAAAATGTGAGTGTGAGGATACTTAAAAACATAATTATCCTCTGTATACAACAGTGATATATAAACTAAGAAATTTAATTAAAATATAGAAAAATGGAATAAAGATACACTTAACAAGTAGACCCAATGAGTCGATTTTTATTTATTTTTGAAATATCTCATTTTCTATGTTTGAACAAAATGTATTAGAATTATTCACAAAATTGAAAATTCTTTTCAGTTAATTTCACGTCAAAGTAGCTCCTGGTTTTTACAATTGTTTATTTAATCTTCATTTGTCGTAACTTAAGGAGATATCATATAAAACCATAAGAAATGGGATCTTGCAAGCTTTGTGTAATAAGAATTCATTGTTTTTAAAAAGCTTTATTAAAATATTTAATTTTATTCATTTTGACGTCAAAATAAATGGAAAAAATAAAGAAAACGATAAAGGTAAATAAAAAACATTAAATGCTAACTAAACTAAGATATAAAATTAAAGATATGTAGAATACGAAAACAAAGGAAAACTAGAGGCTGTAGAATGGAAAGATACAGAAAATGCAGACGTATAACGGAAGTTAAAATATTTAATCAAGACTGACAGTTAAAGAAAAGTAGCAGAAAAATAAAAAGCGCCGTATGTTAAAATGACATGAATATGGTAAGAAAAGGCCTTTTGAGTTTGGAGAAGTAAAAATAATTCTAAACATTGAATCATTCAGTATCTTACTGCATTCACCTGTTCTCAGTATCGTTTTCCGACTTTCATTATTGTTCAGAGACCAACTTTCTATAGAATGAGAATTTAAATGAAAATATCAAGGTTCCTGGTACACTTTCTGCAGAGTTATTTTGCATGTTATCACAAAACATGCTTAACGAAATCAAATCCACAAAAGATTCGTGCTGCTCTCCGTTGGCTCACTAGCAAGTCTAACTGCTCATAACGCTTAAAATCGGTGGGGAGAGCACAGATATCCCCTTATGCAGCGTTGTGCTTCACAACAAACAAGTACAAAAGTTGACTCTGAAAAATTTCTTCAATTGTATTTTAAATGTTGTAGAAATGCAATGATTGAAAACTTACAGAACTAACATATTATTATGTTCCTTTAACATTTTATAAAGTACTTCTAAACTTTGTTTCCTAATTTTTAGCATAATAAAGCATAAAGTGAATAACCAAGTACGAAACCAAATGAAAAGCGTTCTTGTCTTAACTATAGGTGATAAAAATTGTGTCTGTGTAAAATATCATTCAGTTATATTCGTCCCTTTTTAGCTTTTTTAAAATTTTGGGCTTCTTTATTTCACATAGTATATACAAATATATATCAAAAGGTTAATAACATGAAAGCTAATTATTTGTTTGTCTGTCTCTGCTTAAACGCCCACCAGGGGATTTTCTCATTCAGTCCATTGCTAGCCGAACATGACCTGCTGGTAGGGTGATCACTTCTCACTCTGAAGATCACAAGATGGAAACCTATCCCTGTACATGATATTTCTTTATTATGGTTATGAAAACACATGAGCGTATCGCAAACTAATTACTAAAAGATGTTTTAATTCAAAGACAAAATAAAAATAGCTTTAGACAAAAGAGAGAAAAATAGAAAATAAACTAAATGGTAAATATAGAATGAAAGAATAAAATCGAATAGAAGATAATAAGAAGTTTGAAATATTTATCAAAATAAGTATCTTTAGAGAAAGAAAGAAAAGGTCGTAATAATGTGAAATGGTAATCTATAAAGATCGATTAAGTGCATTATAAGTAATTTATTGCTATCGATATATAGAAACATTTTACTTCTGTAAGTGTACATGTAACCAAATTGATTTTATGCAGCTGCTCCGTGATGTTGAAACTATAGATTGGCTTTCATTTCTAAAGCTTAGATTATCTTCACCGCAAATAAATTACCTGTAGATGAAACTGTAGACTCGGAACAGCAATTTCCTAAAACCCGAAATATTAATTGATTTTTAATTTGAGAATAAAATCAATGCTATTGTCATATTTGAGTCATTATATCGTATTTTGCGTATGATTTTTCTTTATAATCTGTAAAAATTACATTACAGTACTTTTAGTCTGTCACATATTTTGTTAACCATGGACATTTTTCCAGTAAATTTATCAATCATATCTGATATTTTACGTTTTCTTTAAGTAATTGCATTTCGTTTTATACCTAAAAAATCTGAAAAAGTTTCCATCTTGAAAGTTTATCTCATGGAAGTTAAACTATACATTTCATATTTGATTTTAATGACATACATGGCTCAATTATCTGAGCTGTTACGTCAAATAATGAACATGGAACTTGTAATCTATAAAATACTTATGTAAAAACAGCATTCCATGTATATAGATCTCACATCAACTACGAGAAACTTCCTTGGTAGATTTACATACTTATAGCACTGAAATAAATTTTGTGTTCGATTTCCCGCGTAAGAGAGAGCACAGATATTCTACTGTATAGCTTTGCGTTAAAACAAAACAACAACAACCCATAAGAGAACTTGTGTAACAAATAAGAAATAAATGTAAGTGTTTTAATATTATGTAAAAAGAATAATTGTTGGGCGACCTTATGTAAACAAAATCTGAAACGGTAGTAATGTACACATGTATTTGAGGAAGTAGAAATGAAATATCGAAACATAAAATACGAATACAGCGACGAAGTGAAAACTGTTGTCACTAATCAGGAATGTTGGCGCCAAATAACCAGAAAGGCGTAAGATGGTATTATTTTGTAATCTCGGTTGGTTGTGGCCTATTGGTTAATATGCCTGTGAATCCAAGAGTTCGTGATTCACGGCCTGTTGCTACAAGTAAGTGTCCATGGCTATAAGAATGGCGCGCGCTCCAGGAGCACAGCAGTATGTCTGCAGACTTATACCGCTAGAAACCGAGTTTCGATACGTGTGGTTGGCAGAATACAGATAGTTTTCTGTATAGATATGTGCTTAGCATTAAGCAAACAAACAAAGCGGATAAATAAACGAATATGACATTTGAGAGTCATCGAACTTTTCTATTGGTTATTTTAAACACTAAACTGTCATCGGACTTTTTTATTGGTTATTTTAAACACTAAACTGTCATCGGACTTTTTTATTGGTTATTTTAAACACTGAACAGTCATCAGAATATTTAATTAAACTACTTTATTGCAACTGATTCAAAATGTATTTTGCTCAAAAAAGCAAAAACTAGGAATAACCGAGTTAAAATTTGCTATTTTCACATCGTGAGCGATTTGAGTTTAAAAATGGTAAAAATTACAAAATTACGAAAGATTAGTAAATTAAGCTCATTACTAGATATTGGTATTTTCTAGAAAAGAGAAATATTTTTCGAATAAGGCTTAGCAAAGAGAACTAGAAGGAAAGTTCAGAATAATTCGGTACCGATTTGCGCGACTGCAAACAAGAAAAATCCTTTACCATTCTCTACACGTAAAATTTCGGTAAATGATAAATCAAGTGTCAGCGAGCTGGCACAAATAGAAACAGAAACGTTAGCACTCCAAATCTTGTTCGTACTTATCCATATTTTATCTACAACATGAGCCAATCCCCGCAATTCTCTTTGTCATTTACTTTTAATTTCCACAACTTAAAAAAAAATCATTTCTAGCTCACACAAGTATATTGCATTTACGTCGACTGTTCCAGCTTCCAGAAAAAATAATTCTATAATACAAAAATCCTATATGTATGAGTAGTATTACATATATATAAAACCCATTTTATCGTATAGCGTGTATGTGTTTTCTTATAGCAAAGCCACACTAGGCTATCTGCTGAACCCACCAAGGGGAATCGAACCCCTGATTTTAGAGTTGTAAATCCGGAGACTCACCGCTGTACCAGCAGAGCGCTTTATCGTATAGTATAGTATACTTTGTAATAGGTCAATTAAATAATTAATATAAATAAAATTTCTCAAAAATTAATCTTCAAAGTATGAAAGAACTGTAAATGTATTATATTGGTTGTTTCCTTTTCACTAAGCACAAAGCTACACAATTAGTACTCTGTCTCTCACTGGTATCGAAACCCGGTTTATAAGTCCGCCGACATACCGCTGTGGTACTGGAAGGCTTGATAAAGCTTAGAAAACTGCTTTGATACAAGCTTTTATTACAAATACCAAACAAAATATTTGTAGCAATGCTTATGCCTGAGGTTAATCAAACTTTAATTGTTTATTAATACACAATTTAAAGGTTTAAGTGCATGAATAACAATATTTATAATATCCAGTAACTAGTTATCAAAGTTTCTTACGTTTGTCAAGTAAAGAACATGAATTATCAAAGTTGTTCGTCATACTTAGATAATTCTAGCTGTTGTTGTTTTTTACATTCAAATACATTTACTTATAAATTTGTATGACTTAATAAATATTTTGTTTTATCTTTTTGTTTGTTTGTTATTAAACACAAAACTACACCTTGGAATATCCGTACTGTGTCCACAACAAGTATTGAAACTCGAGTTTTAGCGATGATGTAAAGAAGGGAAAAGTACTGAGCAAAAAAAAATGTCTTTGTAAAATATGTCAGATATCTTTATTAGTGGTTCAGTTATTTCAACTTAATAACGACACGAAGAAGCAAGATATAGCATTGATTCCAGTTCTCTTTAATTATCGATCGTAATCGTATGTGAGACATTATTGAATAGCTTTGCTCTTAAACAAGAAGAGCATTCTTGTTCATAAAACACTGCAGAAGTTTTGTATCAGTGTGTTGTCACAGCTCCCAGCAGTTCAGCGGTAGTCTAAGTGGCTTAAAACTCTTAGTATCGTGTTTCAACGCCCCTGGAGTGCAGAGTTATGACGGATACACTATTATATATTTATTTTACTATCTATGTTTGTTTCAGTTTAATATATATTTAAAAATGCATATGTGTATTATGAAAGTTCCACTTGTTCCCTAAATTTGTAGAAGATTTTCGAGCGTAAGAATCAACAATCTATATATTTACGTAAATACCCATATTATTAGGCCAACTGAACTTTCTAGAATCTCGTCTTGAAGTGTATACATTGCAACACGCGAAGAGATAGTTTACTAACATCGTTGGTCTGGCCCGGCATGGACAAGAGTGTTCAGGCGTGCGACTCGTAATCTGAGGGTCGCGGGTACGCATCCCCGTCGCGCCAAACATGCTCGCCCTTTCAGCCGTGTGGGCGTTGTAATGTTACGGTCAATTCCACTATTCGTTGGTAAAAGAGTAGCCCAAGAGTTGGCGGTGGGTGGTGATGACTAACTGCCTTCCCTCTAGTCTTACACTACTAAATTAGGGAGGGCTAGCACAGATAGCCCTCGAGTAGCTTTTTGCGAAATTAAAAAAACAAACAAACAAACAATCGTTGGTCTGCTACAGTGAGTATATTACAAACCTTAGAAGTTATAAACGGATATTTGACCAGAAATGTTTATAGATGTTGGACATTGTAAATCGTTCGACTTCAGGGGATTAACTTCGGACGTTAGTATTTCTGCGAATACGTTAGATATCTTCCTCGGTGGAAAATGTGCTTATAAACCGCGTGAGGCCAGCCAAGAATAAAGCTAGCTGGCTTTCCCGTCCAGAAAAGTGTACCAGTATACCAATATAGAATTCATTGCGTGTATCAGTCTTGTATGCAAATATCATAAATTTGATACCTATCGATATTCATTTAACTTCTGAATTAAAATTATAATTTCCGGCTACTTGAAATCGTATTACATAACGCACGTAATATAATAATAAATCGCAGACTCGTCCGAGATAATTTTAATACCTAACAAATGTACATGTAGCTTAATGTATTTCTTTGTACTTAATAACAGACTATTTCAGAATGTCTTTTACGCAGGAGAGCAACACTCAAATTTTCCGACATGAAGTTACAAAATATGTTGAACTCTAAAGTAAGTAAATATTAATGTTAATTAAATAACTTTATTTAGTGATTTGTTAATTATGTTAATATGTTTTATCTTAACTTATAATAAATATGCTATTCTTTTTTGATTAAATAAACTGTTTAACTATTAAAAGCTACAAACACAATTTTTAATTATGATCAAAAGCGGTTTATTTTATTTAATACCTTAAAAATATAGGATATTATTACTGGAATGTTCATGGCTAAGAAAGAAGCTACACAACTGGCTATCGATGCTCTACCCTCCAGGAGTATCGAAATCCGGTTTCTAGCGTTGTAAGTCCGCAGATATACCGCTATGCCACTGGGAGGGAATTAATGGAAAAGAACACATTGAGCTAAAGTAGAATACAGAAGTTACTTACACTTTCATCGATGTCATCTGTCACGATCCAAGGAAAAAGTGTGTCATCTAATACATGTAAGAAATTTTTTGTTCCATAGCATTAACGGAATCAATAAATAAATCAAGTTGACATTGCCAGAAGTTGTTTACTTCAACTGCATGAATAAAAGTTATTTTCTCAGAGTTAGCGCATTTTACAAATAGAAGTAATATATATTGATTACTCACATTATATGAGCCTTCAGATAAAGTGCATTATTGACGATATGTTATCGCCGAGTGAATTATTACCTTTCCACAGTATAATGTACATTATATCGAGGAAGTAAATCATATGTAATATATATATATATATTGCAAATAAAGTAATATACAGCATGGAGCAAAAGTTACTATAGAGTTGGTATTAAAGACAATATTATAAATACAAATGAAAGTAATTCAATTTTTCTTTGTTTAAAAGAGAAATGATTAGAAATTAAAGTATGTTATAAATCAAACAACTATATTATAGCAATATTAACTATATAACTATATTAACTTTTATAGCAGATTGCTTGATAATAACTTGCTGATTTATTTTAAAACACATTTGGTACGAATGTGAAATTCATTCACCATAAGTACGTTACAAACTGACGTTGTCCAATTTAATCACAGCGGCTTTTTTATTCCCCAACGATAATATTGAAGAATGATCATTTTATTTTAAACTCAAGAGATGGCGTCTTAAACACACGAGCGACTTTTCTGAAAGCGAAATTATGAATCTTTCATAAATAACTCTACAAAGAAGACAGCACACAATACAAAAAAACATATAGCGGGTAAAATGTGCATATTTTTTCGTTTAGTTTTCTTCTTGAGACTCTTTGACACTATTTTACTGTGTCTAAAAATATTTGTTTTATTTGCAAAGTCAAGGATAGTTATAAATAGGTTTCCTAATTTTTCTGTATGTTTCATGACGAATATCTTTTTCATAATTTCATAACATGAGGCGCTATAAGTAAAGGATAAGCACTAATTAAAATACTAGACTTATACTTCGTCACAAGAGGGAAGCACTAGGCTTAATAGTAAATGACTCAGTTTGGCGACGAATCTCGCAAATACACATATGGAAAGTACGTTATGTTGGTTAAATCATCATTTTAACAGTGTACTTACTCATTTTACTAAACAAGTTAACTCTATTGAAGAAAAACTAGAAAATAATGTTGTTTCATTTACAAAAAACAAGAAGAAATTTTCTTTAGATGAACTTGTTTTCGTCATTTTACCATGATGTACCTAACGATTTCTTTTCACACCGGCCCTGCATCGCCAAGTGCTAAGGGCGTTCCACTCATAATGTAAGGGTCACGGGTTCGAATTCCCGTTACACCCAATATGCTTGCCCTTTCAGCCATGAAGGCGTTATAATTGTACTATTATTCTATTCGTTGGTAAAAGAGTAGCCCAAAAGTTGGCAATGGGTCGTGATGACTAGCTGACTTCCCTTTAGTCTTACACTGCTAAATTAGGGACGGCTGGCGCAGATATCCTTCGCGTAGCTTTGCGCGAAATTCAAAAACAAATTAAAAAACCTTTTAAACCAGAAGTTTTTATCAAGCTAGTCAGTTACTCAGTAGGTTAGTGTTCATTCAAAGGTAAAAATAATTAGTATCTTGTAAAGGATTCGGCAATTTCTTATTGATATCCAACTTGGAATATTGATGAAACACTAAAGTAATTCCGTCAGACTATTTGATTTTACATTTAATGAATCTGTAGAGAATAATTTTCAACGTTTTATTTTCACGTTGACTTACTTTGTAAAGTTTGGCACTTTATGTTAATGAAAGTCAACAACCACACAACTGCTAACTTTAACTTTACAACAAATTTAGTTATATTTAAGGTTATTGGAACGATTTATATGTTTTACACTGTTTAAATACTTTGAATATTGTCTTAATAATACTTCTTAAATTTTTCCATTTTCATTTTATGCAAAAATAATTTTAAATAATTCTGAAAAAATATTTGTTTTTAACTTTCATTTTATTAAATTATAGTAAGGATATGTATTTAGTTTTTACACATTTAATAATTATATTATAATGAATTAACAGATTTATAAACAAATAAATGAAATACTGATTGGAATGGGTTTTTTTCTGCAAACGTAACTAATTGTTGTGTTTTTTATGAAAATTTGTTTTTAAAACAACATTCTGATGTTCAAATTGTCACTTATACCTTTCTTGAACTAGAATGAAATAATATTATTAATTATCAATAATCACATTATATAGATTTCGGTATATATATTTAAAGAAGGTTAGATTTATTTGTTGTTGTGTCAAATCAAAACCATATTGTGCTATCTGGTGTGTCCACAGCGGAGAATCGAATGGCGGATTTTAACATTGAAAGTTCTTAACCTTACCGCTGTCCCAAGGGGGACGACAGATAGTTAAAATTTTCTATTGTTGCTCAAAGAACTGGAACTGGATTTTAAATTTAAAACTTTTGGCTTACTGACTAGACGTAGTTTTGTTCCATCAGTTGTTTTAAAGAAATTATTATCACTTGACTGAGAATGTATGCTTTAATTTGTAATAATGATTAATTTTTAACAATTTATCAGGCCTGTCTAATAAGTCAAATTATAATGGATTTAAATGTTGGAAAACATTAAACTTAAACAATTTTTCAATACATATAAAATATCTTAAAATACTTTTTTTTTACAATATTTTAATAAATATGATTGTTTTTATTAGAAAGCATTGGTTTAAAGACATTTGTGAATTTTATTTATTTAGCATAAAGCTACACATATCCATACTATGTCAATCATGGGTATCTAAACCAGATTTTTAGCGCTATAAGCCTTCACATTTACCACTGAACCGTTTGAGGAGAGATACTCGTAAGTGAGAGCACTGGCGGGAAATTAATTCACAATCATAAAAATCCTGTTCCAGAAATCTATGACAAGTAAACAAAAACTACATGATACAATGTAAGGTATTCAGTCCTAGATATGTCACCTTCAGATTAAGGAGCTTAACTTTAGTCTATCTATCTCATACTTTGGTTTGTGTTTAATAGTGGTGATAATTAAATAATGAACTATAATAGATAGAATATGTATTTCTTATTTTTTGAACGTTTTTATATTGTGTTTATTTGTTTTCCGATTTATTTTTATTATTTTACTTTATCTCTGGAGGTTGCTATCTATTACACGGTTAGTCGCAATCAGTAATAAGTGATAGAATATGAAAGTTGGCCGCGAACAATGACGCGTATTGGAATACAGAATGTTGATCGCGACCAGTGGTTGATAGAGGAATACATGGTGATGATTGTGAACAGTTCGATCTCTGTCTCTCGGTGTTTGGGTAAGATATGTTCATATCCTGGAGGTTCAGGTTCTCTTTGACCTCTTCCTCCTCCCTGTACTTATGGGGTCTTGTAGTATTAAAAATTTGTAACTATTCTATTCTTAGGTCAGAGTGAACTGAATATTCTGATCCTTTTCAGGGCAATGTCCATGTATTGTGATACATATATGGTTGTTATTTCGCTCTATCAGCAGAATGTCAAGTAGGTTAGTGACACTTTTTTAAAATTAATTTTTATTATTTTTATTTATTTATTTATTTTTATGTTTAAAATATAAATTGACTAGGGAGAGATGTTTAGGACTAACTTCATCATGTATGAGCTACCTATCTAGTAATTAAATGATCTGTGGTTAGTATAAATTTCCTGAATCCATTTTGTTCTTTTGGTAAGTTGATGTTACCTCCTAGAATGTGAAGAGTTTATTACTGATTATTCTTTCGAGAAGTTTGCCTATACAGCTGATTAGGCTGATTGGTCGGTAGCTCTTAGGTTTATTTGCTGGTTTTCCTTCCTTATGGAACATTAATATATTAGCGAGCTTCCAAAAAACTGGAATGTATCCTAAGGATAGAGATAGATTAAAAAGTGTTTTTAGGTGGTCAATCAATTTCGGAGTGCCCTTTTTTAAAAGGATGGCTTGTATTTCATCTTCACCTGGAGAGTTGTTTTTTGTGTTTTTTATTGCTTGAAGTAGTTCTTCTAGGGATATTTCTTTCGTTAATATCGTGTTTTCATAGTTTTTGATAGGTCTTGTGTTTGTCGTAGTTATGTTTATTGGAAAAATTGGTTCAAATTGTTTTCTATTGTTTAGTATATGGTTGGTGACTTTATTGTAAACAGTGAGAGGTAACCAATCTCTATTGGTTTGAATTTCGCGCAAAGCTAACTATGACTATCTGCGCTAGCCATTCATAATTTAGCAGTGAAAGACTAGGAGGAAGACAGCTAGTCACCACCACTCACCTCCAACTCTTGGACTACTCTTTTACCAACGAATAGTGAGAGGTTTAACGGAATACATGGCAATGGTCGCGAACAGTTGCAGTTAATGTAAACATGCCAATGATCGAGAACAGTGATATGTAATAAGATACAGAATATTGTAAGTTTAAACACCTGTTTACTTTTCTTTCGTTATATTTTAATTGTTATTGTTCTTTCATATTATTATTAATTTATTTTGTTCTTCGTATTATCCGATGTATTTTTCATTGAATGGTTTTAAAAGATTTTGGAGAGACGTGTATGACTTCAACGGTTTTTGTTGCTATGACCACAGATATCTTTCTCTAAAGCTGTACTGTTTCTGCTTGTTTGATTTTAAATTTCGAGCAAAGCTACAAGAGGGTTATCTCCGCTAGCCGTCTTTAATTTAGTAGTGTAAGACTAGAGGGAAGGCAGCTAGTCATCACCACCCACCGCCAACTCTTGGGCTACTCTTTTACCAACAAATAGTGAGACTGACCACATTATACCGCCACCATGACTGAAAGGGCGAGCATATTTGGTGTGACGGGGATTCGAACCGCGAACCCCAGTTTACGAGTCGAGTGCCTTAACCAACTGACCATGCATAATGATTTTAGTGCGAATATAGTTTGCTAATAATTAAAATTATAAAAAAAATAATTTTTATTTCACTAGTTACAACTAGCAATATTTATATTTTTATAATGTGTTGAAATTTTGTTCTAACACATATGATGCTAAGTAATATTGCTATTATTATTTATATTATTAATTACATATATACAGTCAAACATAGTTAACTAATTAAGTAAATTATCAAATATCCTGACGTAAAAAAAACATATGCGATGTTGAGAGCATTTAATTTGAAGAAACTTAAAACAACTGATTCGTTCATTTTCAGAAATGGTTAAATAAATATCTTACATTGTGTTTTATATCATAGATTTGTTTTTATTTGAAATGAAAATAACACGTAGATAATTAAGCTTTTATTAATTACACTGCACAATAAAGTTTTTGCTTCTTGAACACTGTTGAGTGTTCCTTATAGATGTTTGGCTGCTGATCACGAAAATCACATCCAAATTTGCCCATCACGTACCGTTTCATCGAAATTTTCAGTTTTGTCATGTTTTTCTTATATTTGTGTCCAAAAATTTTCGTTTCTCTAAGAGACCTATGAACAATGTTTTGTGCAGTCTGGGCATGTCCAGGCATGAAATCAGGCCAGGTTGAAAACTGTTCTGTGGAAGTATGTAGCCCGGGCAATGCCTAGGCAGGCCGGAGCCAGCTTGATACTGTCTCAGCAGGCTATAAAAGTGGCTTGCATACACAGATGATGTTCATTGGATTAATATAGACCTTATAGCGTGTACGTATTGTTTCAGAATATTGCATTGCCTCAGTAGCACTATAACAAGTAAGTTAGATGTTATAGACGTTTCACAGAACGATTGGTGTCGGTCCATATGTCTCGTCAATGTCGTAACAGCCGCGATACATTCTGCTATATTTGTGGCGAGTATACGCTTGTTCATCAGAGACGCTCAATGACTGCTCTTGTGAAGAAAACATATCATCTGTACTTCGGCTGTATAATTGGTGATCAAGACCAGGAATGGGCGCCTCACATTTGTTGTGCGACATGTGCTGTCTGTCTGAGAGCTTGGCTCAGAGGCACTCGAAAGACAATGCCGTTTGCTGTCCCGATGAAATAGCGAGAACAGAAAGACCATGTGACGGACTGTTCCTTCTGTTTGACTAATGTGTCTGGTTTCTCTGCCAAAAACAAGAAGTAAATTGAATATCCTAATTTGCCTTCAGCAATGAGCCCCGTGCCACATGACGACACTCTTCCAATTTCGAAACCACCAGAGGAATGAACCTTAGATGAACCAGATGAAGAAACTGCAATGCAGGGAACTGATAGTGACATTGATCCGGAATTTGAGCCGTGCTCCTCAGGCGATCCACATCTCCTAACACAGTCAGAATTAAACGAACTGGTCAGAGATTTGGGTCTGTCAAAAGCAAAAGCCGAATTGCTGGGTTTGAGACTGCAGGAATGGTGTTTGCTGTCACCAGGTACGAAAATTTCTGTTTTTTCAAAGCCGCCAAGATGATATAACCAAATTCTTTGCACAAGTTGACAGTCTCTGTTTCTTTGTTGGTATTGAAGGATTGTTCTCTGCTTTGGGTTGTGACTATGACCCGCAAGAGTGGCGTCTCTTTATTGATTCATCAATGTTAAGCCTCAAAGCTGTTCTGTTTCACAATGACAACGTTCACCCTTCAATACCTGTTGGCTCTACAGCACACATGAAAGAAACTTACGAGAACATGGAAATGTTGCTGAAGCACATCCAGTACAGCAAGTACAACTGGTATATCTGTAGAGATCTGAAAGTCGTTGCTCTGTTACTGGGACTGCAGCTCGGCTATACAAAGTACTGTTGTTTCATTTGTGAATGGGGCAGTCGTGCCAATGGGTCACATTATTCTAGACAGAGCTGGATACTCCGTGAAAAGTTACTTCCAGGACAGAAAAATGTGGCGCATGAGCCGCTTCTCGACCCGGCAAAGATTTTTTTGCCTCCTCTTCACATAAAATTGGGACTTATGATGAATTTCGTGAAAGAAATGAACAAAGAAGGCGAAGGTCTTCGTTATTTAAAACAGATGTTCCCAAGAATAACTGAGGCCAAGATCAAAGAGGGCATTTTTGTTGGCCCTCAGATCAGACATGTTATGAGTGACAAGCGGTTCGAAGATCTGTAAGTTGGGCCGAAAAGATTGCCTGGAAAGCTTTCAAAGACGTTGTTGACAATTTTCTTGGCAATTACAGAGTCCCACATTACATTCAGCTGGTAGGCAAACTTATCAAAGCATACAAAACAATGAAGTGCAACATGTCACTCAAGATTCATTTCCTCCGCTCACACTTAGACTTCTTCCCCGGAAATCTCGGTGCTGTCAGTGACAAACATGGTGTAAGGTTTCGCCAGGACATTGCTACAATGAAAAAAACGATATCAGGTTAACTGGAATCCGTTGATGCTTGCTGACTACTGTTGGACACTGCAACATGATGCACCGGACATTGAATGCAAACGAAAATCAGGAGCAAAACACTTTTAATTATGTTGAACTTAATAGCATATTAGAAACATAAACGCAATTAAATACGTTATTGCCGGTAAACAGTTAACTGTCTATTTATCAGAGTTCCTACGTGATGAAGCAAAACCAAAACTATATTTGTGCATACCCACCAGGTACCTGTCACAATCAGCAAAATCCTTTCAAGAAGCAAAACTTTAAAAAAAAATGTTGTGCAGTGTTATTCGTCCTTTTTGAGCTTTGTGACTCAGTAGAGAGCTATCTGCCGTGATTATAAAACAGATAGCCTTCTAGTGGCTTTGCGCAAAATTCACAAAACAAAACAAACAAGATAATAAGGTTTCGAGAATCGCTTAAATATACTTAAAGAAGTTGCAAAGGTATCTGATTTGTTTTTGAATTTCGCGCTAGTGTAAGACTAGAGGAAAGACATCTAGTCATCACCACCCACCGCCAACTCTTGGGCTACTCTTTTACCAACGAATAGTAGGATTGACAGTAACTTTATAACGCTTCCACGGCTGAGAGGGCGAGCATGTTTGGTGTGACGGGAATTCGAACCCGCGACCCTCAAATTACAAGTCGAGTACCTTAACCCACCTCGCCATGCCGGGCCTTTAAATATTACAAACAAGTCAAAAGTAAAAAACTACACAGTGTTAAAGATTTTTAAATAAATACAAATATATTCAAAGAAGAATTTATTTCATTTTCTTACATCCTATCTGCAAAAACATTTGAGTAAAACAAATTATTTTTTGTCAGCAGCTACAAGATCATAATCTGACTAGATACAATGGTGTAAACTAATTCTTGACATGGCGATTATTATGGTTACTATATTCTGAATCATTATAATTTCTATTTTTTCATCTGTTGATCTTTCAAAACAATAAAGTATTATAATTTTTGTTTAAATTTCTAGTTAAAATTAAACCAAAATTCGTTTAGTTGATTATATCCAACTGGTGGATAGTAAAGGAAACATTGGCAACAATAAGGACAATGCCGATTGATTATCTGACAGAAATATTGTGACATATATTGAAATACTCCATAACATTAATACTTCTTTTCGTGATAAACTTAAAAAAAAACTATTGTATTTGTACTTTACAGGTTGTAGGCGTGATTGGAAAACAAAAAGCGGTTTAATGTTTCTTTGGGGTGGGAGGTCTCAAAGGAACATTTATTTTAAACTAGGCCAAATTTATAATATTTCATATATACATGTTGACATGATACTTTAAACTTCACAAAAGTTTTCAATATTTGCATTTGATTCAAATAGAACCAAAATGAGTTTTAACCTTTAAAAATAAGTATAACATAGAATAAGCTGTTTATATTATTATCGCGCAATCGATCGATAAGTAGGACTAATCTTACACAGTAAGTTGTTATGAACTCTCTTTGAGATTACGATTGAAAATCTTCATAACAACAAGGTTACCTACATTGTGATTCAGTGTATTCTAATCACTACAAATTGTAATTTTGTTGTATAACAGCTCAGGAAATTTTGTAATCATAGTCAGTTTTTATATATATATAGAAAGGGCTTCTTTGATTAACTTATAAGTGGCCTGACATGACATGGTAGTTATAGTACTCGATTCGTCATCTGAGGGTCGTGGTTTCGACACCCAAACCCTAATATACTCCCCCTTTCAACCGTGGGGCATTATAATAAAAGGGTCACTTTTGCTATTCGTTAGTAAGGAGTAGTTGAAGTTGGCGGTGGGCGGTGTTGACTAACTGCCTTCCACCAAGTTTATCACTTCAAAACTAAAGACAGCTAGCGCAGATAGACCTCGAGTAGTTTGTACTCGAAATTCAAAGCAAACAAATAAATGCTGTTAGTTCTGATCCATATATTTTACTTACGTTTCTTAAAACATTTTATTAATTAAGCGGTTCCGGTGAAAAAATTACTATTTTTCTGTTTTAAAGTAAATTCATTTTCCTGTCTCGTAAGTTTCAGTATTCTTGTACTTTTCTGTTGAATTGCAAAGCTTAATATTAGCTAAATGGGAGCTGAAATATCAGTGATATGTTGATTAACTATATTTCAACATCTAGTCTGTTTTTGTTGTATTACAAAACATATTGTTAATGTACTGCTGTATGTTTCATTATAAAACCAGGACTGAAGTTTTCTTTCGAAAACACAGTCCTAAGCCTAAGTTGTAAGAACGCGTCATGTGACGTCGTTTATTTTACATGCAGGTTTTGCAGGGTGACTGGTATAAAAATATCCCAGCTGCGACTTCAACTGTTTACTGAGGTGAGAGGCAAGAGTAGATGTAGAGAATACTGTTTCCGTCGTATATTGTGAAATAAGCAGACTAGCTCACGTAAAAGGATTTTGCTTGATAATCAAACTATAGTAAGTACATAATTCGTTGAATTATAAATTCTAAAATATCAACTTTTGATTAGTTTTACTAAAAGCTAAACATCTTTATTTAACTGGTTTACCGAAATGTAACTTACGTAGAGTAAGAACCGTCATGAAATTAGGATTGAAGCTGAGACTTATAAATTTAAAACAAATATATGATTTATAATGTCTACATAAATTTGTCAAACAGTTAATATCCACGTATTATCTAATTTTTCACTTAAATACTGTCAATGCAATATGCATATTGTGGTATATTTATATATGTATAAATATATGTGTGTGTGTAAATCTGATATTCTTTCTTCTTGAAAACTAAGCCTCTCGGTAACGAAACAGTACGTCTGTTTAAACAGCAAAGCTTATAACGCTTAACATCGGGTTTTGATACCTGCAGTGAGAAGAGCATAAATACCCCATTGTGCAGCTTTGCGATTAACAACAAACTAACAATCTTAACAAAACTGTAAAAATAAAAAAATATTAGATTGGAAAGGAGAATACATTGTTCTTAATCCTTGCTAATTTTTATTTCGTAACATATATGAAGAGCACGATGTGAATTATTAAATTCTCAAAGTAGCACTGTAGTTGTATCAAAATTTAATATCACATGCTGGTTAGATTATTGGTGAATCCTCTAGATTTTCTATACCACAGATTAAGGCTACTTTCCAACGTACTTCCACAAAGTTCACACATCAAACTGTTAAACCACCCATCTAAGATTTATCCACATTAGTGTGAAAGTTCTATAAGAACTTTTTAAACAATCTCTGAATTTAGCTTAAAGGTTATGGTAAAAGTTTTATTTGATAATACACAAATACAGTTATTTATAGATTTGGGACCTGAGAAACTCCGGGAATATAGCACATGTGAAAGAGACTGGATGCTCTCGTGATGCAATAGTGGTGAATCACCGTCTGTGTTTTATACGTGTAATTCGTTTACACTTCTTTGTTAGATTGTTGTTCTTTGTTATTAAGCTCAAAGCTACATAAAGGGTTATCTGTGCTCTGCCATTCACGGGTATCGAAATCCGGTTTCTAGCGGAATAATTCCGTAGACATATTACTATTTGACATTACTGGGGTTAAGAGAAACTGACAAACAACATAATGAAGTAATTTTATTTTGGGAAACTTACAAAATATTTCGGCAGAACCTTTAAAAGACATTCGAATGCCCTGTGATATGTAGTAGTCCAAAATAAAATCATTTATGCTTATAAACTGTTTACTATTATATTAACATAATACACGAGTATTCTTTGTGTTATATGGAAAAATATATACACTTATATCACTTATGATAAATTATTTGAATTTTCATAAAGTATATGAGATATGATGTTATTTTTCTTAAAAAGCGGTGTACATGAAAAATGTTTTTAAACAAAAGAAACTTCTAAGCTACAATAAGACTATTAGGAGCTAAAGACACTCTCTGCATTCATACATACGTGATGTTTCAAAACTAACAACTACGATACCACTTAAGACTTCGAAAGACCTCTATTAATGGAGCACCTTAGCCGCGTAATACGCCAAGGTATTTTTAGCCAACCGTTAACTAAATTATGTACCAAAATAATGGGTATCACTAATGCGGAGTTTCAATCAGTAAAACTGGACCGAAGAAAAGAAACCGATACAGTTGTTTTACTTCGAAACGAAAAATACTATTATGAAATAAGCAATAGAAGGTGATCCGATTGTGTCTTTTTAAATATGGCCGTCTTCTGTGGTTTGTAACAAGTGAAAACCACGGCTTCGCAAAACTAACGCCAGAGCGCCATATTCAATTTGAAACTTTAATAAGACTTCCCAGCATACCCTGTCATCTACGTCAGAAAAACAGAAAGCATGTTCCATGTGCCCTTACATTGTATACGAACAGTATACCAGACATCGTTAAAAATTATAATTGGAGACAAAAACAGTTGAATTAATTCCTATTATGAATGGCTGCTAAACAGTAAGATTAAACATACTTCACAGCTTAATATCCTATTCACAGTGTAATTCTAGCTAAGCGCAGTTGACCTTTACTAAATATTTCGAAAAATGATGTGAGTAAAAATGTAAATTTTCTTTATTATTAGAAGGTTACAGCTATAATAACTGTGTACTACGGCCTTACAACAAGCCTAAATATAAATGTAAACTCAAACTACGTTCCAAAAGCAATAAAATGTGATTTCCTTTTTCCAGTGAATAATATTAGACCATACAACAGTTTTGATAACTGATTTTTGGCTTGAAGCTGATCATTAGAGTTCAAACTGTGTTTCAAATGGAAATATTCTGAGCAAGCAATCAAATATCACTGAATTTGATTTCATATACAGAAGTAGTGCACTTGTAATTAAGTACCTATGTATATCTCAGAGCTAAATTTATACGCCCGGTTGTCTACGATTTCCATTTGTTTGTTTGTTTGGGAATTTCGCACAAAGCTACTCGAGGGCTATCTGTGCTAGCCGTCCCTAATTTAGCAGTGTAAGACTAGAGGAAAGGCAGCTAGTCATCACCACCCACCGCCAACTCTTGGGCTACTCTTTTACCAACGAATAGTGGGATTGACCGTCACATTATACACCCCCACGGCTGGGAGGGCGAGCATGCTTAGCGCGACTCGGGCGCGAACCCGCGACCCTCGGATTACCAGTCGCACGCCTTACGCGCTAGGCCATGTCGGGCCTCCTACGATTTCCATTGTTTAGCAAACATTACACACTAGAAGCTTAGTTTTATTTTCACCAAACTCATTTTTTTCTAAAGAAGAAAATAAAATGACCTGTCCGTTAAGAGTAATAAAAATCTAAAAATATTTTGTATTTCTATATTGCATAACATACATCAAAACTCTGAACGACCAGTATATATTACAATCACAATTATTGTGAAACTGAACTTCCTTTTCCACATAAATAATTAAAACGGCGCAGTTATATTTTTATTGTCAACTGACAAAATAAACATACTGAAGAAATGCTTTGTTTCCACAGATATTCTGCCTGGAATTTTGAGCAATGAAACTTTTACGCAGATTTAAATACTACATTACCTTCTTTATTACCACAAGATTTTAAATAAGACAGTGGATTTCTACAAAGTGTGTTGAAGAGTATTTTATACCAATCACAAAATAACGGATCTCTATCACTTTCTCTTACAAAAACATGTTGTTTAACATCCTTTATTCTTACTGAATATAATATCTATAAATGTGATACTTACATTAAAATATAAATAAAATATCAAAGTGGATATTCAGTGTGGTTTGAATTTCGCGCAAAGCTACACGAGGGCTATCTGCGCTAGCCGTCCCTAATTTAGCAGTGTAAGACCAGAGGGAAGACAGCTAGTCATCACCATCCACTGCCAACGTTTGGGCTACTCTTTTACCAACGAATAGTGGAATTGACCGTAACATTATAATACTGCCACGGGTGAAAAAGTAAGCATGATTGGTGTGACGGGGATTCGAATCCGCGACTCTCTGATTACGAGTTGAGGGCCTTAACCACCTGGCCATGCCGGGCCGTATGAAAAAAAAAGTTATATTATACCTTAATGTTTGTAATGATGACAAAGCTTTATTAAACAATTCCTTTTGTATGTGTACATTACATTCGGTCTCATATATATATATATGTACTGCTGGCCAAAATCTTGAGGCCGATGAACATAAAAAATATGCATTTTGTGTTGTTAGACTCAACCACTTATTTGAGTAGAGCTTCGAAAGATGAAAATAAGAAAAGGGAAAATAAAAATAAACTTTTTTAGTATTTAATAGGGAAAATGTGAACACTATGAAATTAGCCTAAATACTAGCTGGTCAAAAGTTTAAGACCATACCAAAACGAAGCGTTAATCGGTAAACACGTAACGAAATTTAGCCATTTCTGTTCAAGCATTAGCGTTGTCAACATCTCCCACTGACATCTCCTGTGTTACTAAACAGGGCAGGAAATGCCCAACAAGAGGTCTCAGTAGTGAGTTGCACAGCCGTCACTGCGAATAACTGCAAACATTCGCTGTGACATGGTCAATACAAGCATTTGCTGAAGGCTGGCTGGAATGTTATTCCAAGTGGTGAAGATGGCTTCACGAAGATCATGCACTGTTTGTAATTGATGTTCATTTCTATAGACTTCCCTTGCCATCCAACCACAAACACTTTCAATGTGGTTCAGTTCGGGCGAACACGCTGAATGGTCCAAAAGAATCACGTTATTCACCATGAAAAAGTCCTTTGTCCTGCAAGCATTGTGGATTGCAGCGTTGTCCTGTTGAAAGATCCAGTCATTTCCACACAAGCGAGGACCTTCAGTTAATAAGGATGCTCTCTCCAATATGCCAATGTAGCCAGCTGCTGTTTGACGCTCTGTATAACCTGAAGCTCCATTGTTCCATGGAAGGAGAAAGCACCCCAAATCATGATGGAACCTCCTCCACTGTGTCGTGTAGAAATTATCTCCGATGGGATATTATTATCGTGCCAGTAACATTGGAAGCCATTTGGACCATCCAGGTTAAATTTTTTCTCATTAGAGAACAAAACCTTCTTCCACTTTTCTACGTCCCATGTTTGGTGGTTCTCAGCAAAGTTTAACCGAGCTGTTTCGTGATGTGGAAGGAGGCGTGGCCTTTGAAGACCTTTACGGTTTAAAAAGCCTTTCTCTCGTAGATGCTGTCTTATTGTTCTTGAGCTGCATTGTGCGTCCGTAAGGGCCTTACTCTGGTTCGACGATCGGCTGGTGTCTTGCCGGACAACCCGTCGAATCCTTCTGCTGAACGCTGGCGAAATTTTCTTGAGCCGACCACTTGAAATTCTCGTTCCGTATCTCTCAGGGTCTTTTAAGAAATTTGCAACGACAATCTCACCAGCGATGGCACATTGAAAGAGACCTTGTTTTTGCAGCTCGACAATTCTGCCACGTTCAAACTCTGTCAACTTTTTAGCCTTTGCCATGTTTTTACCCAATGTAACACAGGAAATGTCAGTGGGAGATGTTGACAACGCTAATGCTTGAACACAAATGACTAAATTCGTTACGTGTTTACTGATTAACGCTTTGTTTCAGTATGGTCTCAAACATTTGACCAGCTAGTATTTAGACTAATTTCATAGTGTTCACATTTTCCCTATTAAATGCTAAAAACGTTTTTTAATTTTATTTTCCCTTTTCTTATTTTCATCGTTTGAAGCTCTACTCAAATAAATGGTTGAGGCTAACAACGCAAAATGCACTTTTTTTCTTTATGTTCATTGGCTTTAAGATTTTGGCCAGCAGTGTATATACGTTTTGTGTGATTCTAATATTTTTCTCTGATTATTATGGAAAAGAAATTGTTTAAAAGTTTTGTGGACTGGACAAATAATTATATTGCGATTATTGAGAAATGTAATTAACTATATTAATATGAATCGCTTTCAGACAAGTAGTTCACAGGATGAATAAAACAAGTGCGACTCGTAATCTGAGGGTCACGGGTTCGCATCCCCGTCGCGCTAAACATGCTCGCCCTTTCAGCCATGGGGGCGTTATAATGTGACGGTCAATCCCACTATTCGTTGGTAAAAGAGTAGCCCAAGAGTTGGCGGTGGGTGGTGATGACTAGCTGCCTTCCCTCTAGTCTTACACTGCTAAATTAGGGACGGCTAGCACAGATAGCCCTTGAGTAGCTTTGTGCGAAATTCAAAAACAAAAACAGAATAAAACAAAATTAATTGTACTTTCTTCAAAAATGAAAATTTATTAGATGTTCTTGATTATAATGAAAAATATTGTATAGACTTTTGAATGGAATATGTAATATAAACATCCAAAATACATTCACAGTAATAATCAGACGTTCTATACTGTTGTGGTCATAAAGATCTTGTATCGTGTAGTTTTGTTTGAAGTGTTTGTTATCTGTTGCTCGGAGTTTGGTATAAGAAACGTAATATATAAGTTTCCGTTTCGCCTTTTCACTTTTTAGAAATATTTAGAGACGAAGGAAAAGTTGAATATTAATCATAAAAGTAAAACCTCCTGAAACGTAAGGCTTAATATAACATATGTTAATGTGAAAGTTGTGGTTATGAGATATTCAAATGTATCTTTAAAAATTCATAGTTTGACGAAAGAAATAACTGTTGTGGTGATATAAAGCACATCTTTGTTATCAAAGGCTCATTTTGTAATAATTTCAATACTAAGGTTGAAGGAAGGTTTATTTCGTGTTTTAACTGTTCTAATTTTGTTTTGCAATAAAAATTCTAAAAGCCTATGAATCACATACTTCAATTTGCCTAAGTGAGGCAAAGACATACTCGGTCCAACTGGGTTAGCCCCCCGCTAGTACAGCGGTAAGTCTACGGATTTACAACGCTAAAATCAGGGGTTCGATTCCTCTCGGTAGGCTCAGCAGATAACGCGATGTGGCTTTGCTATAAGAAAACACACACACCAACTGGGTTAACAAGTGTCTGGTATTAAGTGATGGCTTCGTTTGTAAAGATGTTGATAAAATAGTCAGCTCATAATCTTGGCAAATAATCTCAAGTGAGCGTAAATGTAAGTTAGTGTTAGACCACATTAATTGTTATTGTGTTACATATTACAGTTTCAAATATTCTGAAAGTTAAATATGTGTCAATATATATCCAATGATATTTACCAGCAAGATTAACACACACACTTTTCTTTTCAATACAAATATATTTTACAATACAAACAATAACACAATTTACAATAACAATTATTTCAAGTAATGTACAAGAGTTTTACAAACTTACAAGCACTATTGAATCCTCTATCTGGTCAGTAATGTTCTTGGTATCTTAGTGACGGTTCCCGATGGGCAAATTAATCTGGAGTTGATATAAATGCAATTCAAATCTCTTAATAAAAAGCTAGCTACCTCTGCCTTCTTTGTTGATCACACATCACGTTTTTACCGATGAAATTATGAAATCTCTTCTTAAAAATACTAATGTTTGGTGTGAATTCACTGAAATTAAATGGTTTGTAATGGTAAAATAGATTAAGTCCCCAATTAATTAGCGTCAATCATAATTATAGTTTCCGAGTTTCCGAGGTTTACAGAACACCAGCTGTAGCAAACTAATAATATATACTGTCTTTTGGGGCGTTGCTTTGGTTACATTTATAGGCATAAATAGAGTCTCTAGAAACTTCAGCCTGCACAACAATATGGACGATACACTAGTGTTTATATGTATATTGTTGATTCACACATTCGAGAATGTTCTACAATTTTAGTGAACAAGCGGGAATTTCGCAATACAGGTTTAACAGTAAGTTATGTACATTTCTAAACACTTTTTAACCTAAGCAAACATCGTAATTAAAACAGATATCTGAAAGTAAATCCTTCACAATCGTAACGGTAATCGTGGTTAGTTATAACAGT
Organism: Tachypleus tridentatus; assembly: GCF_004210375.1. NCBI lineage: Eukaryota > Metazoa > Arthropoda > Merostomata > Xiphosura > Limulidae > Tachypleus > Tachypleus tridentatus. Next base: position 85,191,636 of record NC_134835.1, read on the forward strand.
GAACAATGACAACATTGTTTAAAAATTTTTGAAACATTACAGCCTGACAAATATCATGTTGTCTCTTCAAAATTCGCTCCTCCACTTGTCTCTCTTTATGATACTCACAATTACTGTATCAGAAACTGTCATTGTTTTATCAAGTTTGAAAATATAATTGTGTAAGGCTATTTTAGAAATCAAATATCAATGCGATTTAATTTAGACGCGATACGTGACACTTCTCATAGAATCAACAAGTTCACGGAGACAGCAATGTGGGATTGCTATGCTTGACTTTAAGCATAACTTTGCTAAATTGTATAAAATTATCCTAGTTAAAGAGCGTTTAGCGTCACATGATGTTAGCTTAAGTAATTAGTGTAAATAATGACACCTTATACAGCTGTACAAAGTGCACGAGGGAATAACAAGAAATTGTTAATCTAGTTTTTATGGCGTTACTATAAAGAAAGTTATTGTTAATAACTGTTTTAGAGAGAAAACACTATCACCAACTATTTTAAAGAATCTGGTTTAATCTGTAAAGTATAGACCTGTTCGGAAATAATAAGTTTGTGATCCTAAAGTTAATGTTAGTTACTATCAAGTGTCACTTTCTTACTTGCTGTTATTTGGTGATGTGTATTGATAAAAAAAATCATGATATCTAATGAAAAACAACTTAGGTAAGAAAAACAGGTGCAGTCAAAAAAGTATTGAACATGAGACTTAAAGAAATTAAATCAAAATTGACGCCCAAACTGTTAGCCACAGTTATAGCGTTGGTAAGACTTTTACTGCAAATATTCATTCGTTAATTAGCTAGGCCGCGTATTTTGTTTTACCAACCATTCAAATTACATAAAATCTTCCTGATTGAAATCACTTATGAAAACTACCGAGTTGTTCTCTACGTGTTGTTATGCAAGTAAGACATCGTAAACGCTGGTATCGTTATACAAGTATGGTTTGTTTGTTTTTTTAATTTTGCGCAAAACTACTCGAGGTCTATCTGCGCTAGCCGTCCCTAATTTAGCAGTTTAAGACTAGAGGGAAAGCAGCGACTCATCACCACCCACCGCCAACTCTTGGGCTACTCTTTTACCAACGAACAGTAGGATTGACCGTCACATTATAACGCCCCAACGGCTGAAAGAGCGAGCATGTTTGATGCGGCAGGGATTTGAAACTGCGACCTTCAGATTACGAGTCGAACGCCTTAACTCACTTGGCCACACAGGGCCCGTTATGCAAGTAAGAGAGTGTAAGCGCTGGTACGTATTGTTATGCAAGTAAGACAGTGTAAGCGCTGGTATGTATTGTTATGCAAGTAAGACAGTGTAAGCGCTGGTACGTATTGTTATGCAAGTAAGACAGTGTAAACTCTGGTACGTATTCTTATGCAAATAAGACTGTAAACGCTGGTAATAAAAGAACTCAGTGGGCGAGGAAATTACAAAATGTAAAATAGAAAGTATAATAATGGTAAAAATCTCATAAAATTAAAATAATTTTAATAGTGAACGAAAACAACGTTTCGGGCAACAGCATACATTTGATGGAAACATACATTATAGTCTCACTGAAGAACTACTATCTGAAACGTTGTGTTCGTTTTTACTGATAGAAATATTTTAATTTGATAAGCTTTTCATCATAGTTTTATAAAATTTTAACGTTGGGTCAACGTTATAGAAAGTCACACTCTGGACATTTGAATTTTCATAAATGTGATGGAAAAAACGCTTATGTTGCTAAAAGCACTATATAGTGTAAATTATTACTGAATGATGCAAAGTAGCATTATAGTGTACAACAGTACCAAAAGTACAACATATTCATACAAAGATGTAATATACCACTAAAAAATTGTAAAAAAAAATTACAATGTGTTATATGTCACGTGTAAAGTGCAAAATGTTACAAAAGGGTGAAATGTCACTTTTAATGCATTACACCATTCTACAACTTTCCAAAATATTTGTATTTAGTTCTTAGACCTTGAAATACAGTTACGATCTCAGTGTTTTAAAATATGTTAACGACATACATTTAAATTATTTTCGAAAAAAAAGTTTATTAAAGATATACTCTAGTCAAAAGCTGCTTATTCACAATTGCATACATGTTATACCAAACGTTCTTCCACTACCAAATATATTTGTTGTATGTTTGGCAATCTTCCAGGTTCTTACTCCGTTTTCAGAAGGTTAAACTGTACGCAATAAATACTCACTTGAAGTAAAACTTTACATGTTTTTAATCCCCAGTTAGACTTACAGTTCACGTGAAACAAGATTGAGAAACAATTTAAGATTTTTATGTGTGTGTATGTATACGTGTATATATATAATTTCAATTTCATATTTCTAGAAATTTACACTTATTGTAACACAAATTATTGTATTGAATACATGTTGTCGCCAGGTCTTTAAGTACGTTACATAAATGTCTCTCAGGCGCTGTTTGGTTTTTATCACTGTCCGTCTTGAGAACCATTCAAGTTAATTCAAAAGATTTTCTGTACCTGCAGAATTTTTAAAAGAAGGCTCAATTTCAGTTTCACAAAGCATAACATTCCTCACCCCCCCTCCATCAAAGTAGAAAAGAAAACGTAGGTTAGTTTTTCAAAATACTGTTTGTGAGAACCGTGTTTATATTTTATCTGGTTATGTTCACTGATTTTACCCCTATCACCATTTGACATGACTTCTAATCCGCCTGTACGATAGGTTGAAATGTAAACTTCCGGTATACATGTTGCTTATTTTAAACTTAAAAAACGTGTGTCATCTACTGTTTAACTTTACACAGAGGTTGAGTACGTTAAATGAAAACGGTTTTAGAGCCTCATTACGTCATTAGAGTCTATGTCGTCATATCTGATTATGTTCTATCTGGCAGTCATGCATAGTTACAATAGCTCTGTAATGTATATTGCACTGTAAAAGACCCCCTCATAAGGCTACTATGTCATAAGCGTACTATTGCTTTCTAATTGCTTTCCATAAGCCATCTAATGAAGGAGGACAACGGTTTTACAACATACGTTTCGAAAGACTGATCACAATTAAACTCATGCAAACTGCGTCTGACTGGTATGTCTTCGGAGAGATTAATTTAATGTCCATTTCATTCTCTAGTTGTTTGACTTGTGATTGAATGGATCTTTTGTGGAAACAACTTTCATACACATGACTCGTGTAGCTTTCCCAAAAGGAGAGCTTTCTAGATTATGTTGCGTACTGTTGTTTGGGGCACGTGGATATCTATTTTCACTGGTTTTTGATGACTAAAGTTTCACTTTTTACAAGGTGCCACATTTTACTTACTACGTCTAAGATATGGTCCGGCATGACCAGGTGGTTAGGCGCTCGACTCGTAATCTGAGGTTCGCGGGTTCGAATTCCCGTCACGCCAAACATGCTTGCCCTTTCAGCCTCAGTGCTACTATTCGATGGTAAAAGAGTAGACCAAGAGTTGGTGATGAATGATGATGACTAGTTGCCTTCCCTCTAGTCTTACACTGCGATATTAGGGACGGATAACGCAGATAACCCTCATGTAGCCCTCTGGCGAGTCTGAGGGTGCGGTAGCAACTTCTAGCTTAAAGTACAGCTTTAATGGTTTTATTAATATGTTTTATCAAAATAATCACCGAATCTGCATAGCTTCCATCACGTATGGAGTTCACACTTGTGTTAAATGACTATGCATAACCACTATAATCATCATCTACGAATCATTACATATGTAATACAGACCCAAAAAATAAAATGTTACTTACAGATATACAGTGAAAAATATAGTTCACGTTTTTGGCAGTTCCGTTATTTGAGTTGAATATTTCAACCTCTCTGGCCAAAATATCAATAACTTTGATAGTTCTCTTATCTGAGATGAATATTTCAACCCTCCTGATCAAGTTATTTAGAAACATGCCTTCGACAGTTCTTTTATCTGAATTGAATATTTCAGCTGTAGTGACTAAAATATCAAATTGTCTTTGATAGTTTTGTAACGTGATTTCACGATTAGCAACAGTGGTCTGTCATGGCCTTAGCAGTTAAGGCACTCGACTCATAATATGCAGGTTGTGAGTTTGTACATGTTCGTCCTCTCAGCTGTGGAGGTGTTATAATGTGTGTTTGTGTTTTTTCATATAGCATAACCACATTGGGCTATCTGCTGAGTCCATCGAGGGAAGGTGTTATAATGTAACTGTCAGTCATACTATTTTTGGTAAAGAGTAGCTCAAGAGTGAGTGGCTTCTTTCCTTCTAGTCTATCACTTTAAAATTAAGGACGGTTAACACAGATAACAAGCGAGTAGTTTTTCGTGAAATTCAACAAACAAACAAATAATTAAGAAGAAAATGATTTCTAGACAATATATCGATATATTTAGATTTACATCCAGAAGTTTTAAGTTTCTTGGCAGCATCTATCTTATATAATATTAAATATAGCATAATCAAGTTTGGTTATGTGAAAGGCCAGTTCACAATGTTACTACATTATCCCTCTCTCTGGTCATAAAGTTGCAAACTTGTCTGTTTCTTTAATCTTATGTTTCCTTAACTTTGTTGTCTGAGTTTCTTGTTTCTCCATAGTTTTACTTCTTTTGTTTATTTGTGCATGAAATCAGCAATTAACGTGTTTATGAAGACCACATTTTAAAATAGTAAATATACTTACTAATATATATTATTATTATTATTAACATTATTGTTATAATTATTAATATATATTTACTTTTTATTAAATCGTTACTTGTGTGTACTGTGGGTGCTTGATTACTTAACATGATTTTCATTTATGTATTCCTGGATCAATGCACTCTGTTGTCATTTTATTTTGTATTAGTTTCACAACTAAACAAACTGTAAAATTTACTTTCTATTACTCTTTTGGGCAACAATGCTGGCACATAGCACTAACTGAATTGATAAATATTCATTTATACTGCGTTTTATCACTGTATATTAAGATATTGTTTTTAGATTGAAAGAGTAGCTATTTTTCTACATAACGTATTGTTTCTTGGCATCAGACATGCATAAATATGGTGTCAAATTTACCTAATAATTAAAACATCGTCCACAATTTATACTTCTGAAGTAAACATAATGAAAAAGTGTGGCCGATGGTGAAAATTTTAAAATTGAATATACCTAATTTTTATTGATTGGTTTGGTAAGTAGTGTAATTAATATTAAATATGTTATACATAGATGTATTTTTTCTTTCAAGCATAATGTCTGTGCCTGGGGATAAACCTATTCCACATAGTCAAGTGAAGACCTTCGGGTTCGGTTTTCGTGCTATGAGAAAAAAACCTGAGGTAAGAGCATGGCCTTGTACTTTGATAATGAAGGTCTTGAATAGTTATCTTCATAAACCTATCATCGCTTAAATTTTATAGAAGTAAAACAATACTTTTGCACTTGCTATAAGTCTAAGTCAGTGTTTCTCAAAATGCAAATTCTCTGTCCTTCTTGGGGATGTGAAACTTTTTCTAGGGGACCCGCCAAAAATCAGCAGAAAAAAATATGCTGAATTAATTAGAATTCTAAATACACAATGAGTCAATAAAAAGTATGTAGAATTAATTAAATAATACGGTATGTCGAAAGGAGATATTATTGTTTTTACTATGGCACTGTTTTTCAATCACCATGCTAAACCTTAAGTTGGGGACCTCACATTTTGTTTATTCACGCTAAAGGAGCCTCAGACTAAAACAGTTTGAAAATCACTGATCTAAGCAACTTTTAATAAAGTTGGATAAGAGTCAGGGTGTAAATAGTATATTATTGTTTTTACTAACATCATGTTTAATATGTTTCAATGTATATATCTATTATGTATTATTTCTATAATACACAGATTTTTATCTTTACCTGACTGATCTAATGTTACATTTAGCCTTAAAAATTATCTAGCTACAAAAGTTATAAAATCCTCCAAAATGAAAATTGTGCAAGATAACTTTCACACTTTGTTTTAGCACGAAACAACACAGTGTTATTTGCGCTTCGTTCACCGCGGATAATCGAATCCTATATTTTATCGTTGTAATTACGTAGATTATCCACTGACTCACCAGCAGATAACTTACATAATAAAACTGATTATTTTTGTCCTCTTTAAGTTAAATCTTCATTACAAACTGAAGGATACAATTCGTGATTTAGTTTTACTACTTAAGGTTAAAAAATTCCGCTATAGTTTAGAATGAACTATAACAATTATTCAGTGGCGGTTGAATGTGGATTTTACGTTAGAACAATTGGTTTAGTCTTCATAGATATTAAAATCATAGAAATATTTACTGAGTAATTACATCTAAATTGGCTCGGCATGGCCAGGTGATTAAGGGGCTTGACTGGTAATTCGAGGGTCGCGGGTTTGAATCCCTGTCACACCAAACATGCTTTCCCTTTCAGCCGTGGGGGCGTTATAATTTATGGTCAATCCCACTATTCGTTGGTAAAAAAGTAGCTCAAGAGTTGGCGGTGGATGGTGATGACTAGCTGCATTCCATTTAGTCTTACAATGCTAAATTAAGGGCGTTTAGCGCAGATAGCCCTCGTGTAGATTTGCGCGAAAATAAAAAAAACAAACATATAAATTCTGCCAAACTGGACATTTTTACTCCTTTTAGCACACGAAAAATATAAAGACGGTTGTTTGATGTCTCTAGTATATTCTAAACAATGCTGAACGATAATATTCATTATTAATAATCCACCAGAAGCCACCAATTCTAGCTAAAGATTGAACCTTTAGAAATTACCAAACAGGTGTTCGAAAGGAGTCGGAGTCAGGTTATATATTATTATTATTATTACTAGAAGGAAACGCCGCCCCACTGGATGATGTGTCTGCATTTTCTTATAGCAAACCCACATCGGGATATCTGCTGTTTACCGAGGAGAATCGAACCCCTGATTTTAGCGTTGTGATTCCGTAGACTTACCGCTGTTCAAGCACAGGACATGGCATTTATTATAGTGTTCATACCTAATTCAACAAAAATTTGAAATAAATGACTATTTTCTGGCCCAGCATGGCCAAGCGTGTTAAGGCGTGCGACTCGTAATCTGAGGGTCGCGGGTTCACATCACAGTCGCGCCAAACATGCTCGCCCTTTCAGCCGTGGGGGCGTTATAATGTGACGGTCAATCCCACTATTCGTTGGTAAAAGAGTAGCCCAAGAGTTGGCGGTGGGTGGTGATGACTAGCTGTAAGACTCTAGTCTTACACTGCTAAATTAGGGACGGTTAGCACAGATAGCCCTCGAGTAGCTTTATGCAAAATTCCAAAACAAACAAACAAGACTATTTTCTAAAAAAAAAATTCTGGGAAGAGCTGTTCAAGAAAAATGTTGGATTGTGCTCTTTAGTCATACACAACTCATTGTGTCAAAGTGACTCAGTGTACAGAACTAAAAAGTTTTATACATTTTATTGATATAAACTGTAATGTCTTTTATATATTAAGTGCTATTCTTTATTGAAGAAATAATATTTCTTTAAGAATTCCAGTTTCCCAGTACCACATTTAAAATTTACGTCAATAACGAGATAATCAAACCCTCACGCAAAGTCCCAATGGAAGACATGTTCTTGTTGTGAGTAGATCACTTTTATTTACAATTATGTTCTGCAGTAAAAAGGAAGTGGTTGTTACACATACTATAATTATTTCTATTATCGTCTAAATCTTGAAAGTCTTAAGTGTGAATTTTTTAATGGATATTTGTTTGTGGTACCATTCAGTGGATGGCACAGAAGTTTTGGTTACATACATAGAAACTGGCATACAGTCTACGACCATAAGAGTAGATTACTATTAACCTCACGAGTAAGCCATCACTTCTAGCTGGAGATTGAAACATCATTAATTACCAAATAAATGTTCGAATGAGTCGGAGTCGAGTCAACTGGATTCCTAGCACGGTGATGAACGTCTTAAAATAAAGTAATCTTACATTTCATGCTTTGTTTAACTTAATCTTAAAGATTTGTAAATTAAAACTTGTCGAATTCCTAAGATTTTCAAACATTTCACGATAAGGAGAAGATTGTGTGTAAAGCTGCGACTTTCTTTTTCTTTTCTTTTATACTTGTTTGCTGAAACTTGTATTATAAATATCCTTCAGGATGTGTAAAAACACACACACCGGAAGTTGGAGCAAAACAGCAAACCAGTGAATAGTTACTTTTTGAAAACTTAGACAAATTTCTTGATATGCTTCAAGTACAAAAATGCTTTTTTTTTTTCCATTTTTCAAACTTTAACATTTGCTTAGTTGGATTTTCTTTACACCTTTATTACACTGAATGATGTAAGAAGTTTATATTAATTAAATGACATTTTTAACTGCTTTAACTGAAATTTCTCCTTACATTTATTTTCAGATTATACCTCTGGTGACAATTTTGACAACTGCGTGTGTAGGAGTAGCCGCTTATTGTGTTTATGCCTTGTCACAAAAGAGTGACATAATGTGAGTTTATTTTACGTGCTTTGCGCAACTTAACAGTTATTATGTTGATTTATGAAAAATTAGAAAATCAGTATAGGTCAAGTAAGTGCATGTATAACTTAACTAATGAGATTATTCTATAAACCTAAAGTAAGCGTTTAGGATTGTCCTTACATTTTAGCAATTTATCACCATTTTGAACCGAATCATCAAAACATTAAAAAATATACCGAAACGGTTGATGATAGACTTGAAAAATGCTAACGAAAAATGTACTACTGGAAAGATTAATTTTTGTAATTAAATATGTAATTTATTCATTCTCTAACAAGTGTTGAGTGTATCACGATCTTAAATTCATTTGTACTTGAGTAAGATGGTGCTTTGGCTTGAGCAAATAGTTAGGTGAAAGTGAACATAGTTATTTATATTTTCAATGTTGTTTTAACATATACATGCATATTTTATAGGGTTGTATCATAGCTACAGGGAAGTAAATTATGGAAACGCATGCAAATTATCTCGTGGGAATTTGGAAATGGTTTTAAAGGTTTCTCTCAAGTATAGAAAAGCAAATCCCTCTGACCAGCTTCTTAAAATTACTCCAAAATTTTAGTCTTGTTATCGAAGACTAAAATTAATTCTAAATGACGTATAGTAAGACAACAAAAATATTTATGCGAAGACAGTCTTCAGTGCAGTCCCCGAGCAGCACAGCGGCATGTCTGCGCACTTACAACGTTAAAAACCGGGTTTCGATATCCATGGTGGGTAGAGCACAGATAGCCCATCTTGTAGCTTTGTGCTTAATTTCAAACAAACTAACAATCTTCAATATACTCTGCTGGACACACTGCGCATAGCAGAGCACTTAAGATAGCAACAGACTCGACACCACACTGAAATGTCATCAGAAACTATGGCCTAAAAAGCAAAAGATATGTTTACGAACTGTAATTCTGTGACCCAAAAAAATGTTACAATTTCCTGGTGTCAGTAACAAAGCAATAAAGAGAAATTTGACTCATAAGCCAAAAATTCATAAGCTGTTGGTGTGATTTTTACAGAAAGAAATCAACCACAGAAAGCCATACAAGATACACCTATCATGAAATGAGTGAATATTTTTAGTGGCTTCCTGTGAGGTGTGGATACATTTAAGCGACTGTGGTAAAGAAACAATTCGACTTTCTTTTAGTCAGGACAAAATTCTAATCACAGCTTGAAATAATCGGCCGTTTTCCAAGAAAATGGAATCGCAGTCGACACGTAACTACAAGACCAACTTCCCTGCAGCCTCAGTGTTTTGTTTAATTAAATTTGTTCGTGTAAATCGTTGTTCTGAGACGTTAGCTGGTTTAGAAAAATAAACAATATGATTGTTTCAATGCAAAGGTACTTTTAAGAAAGATGGGGAAACAATAGACCATGGACGCCAGAAAAATGCAATCGTCAGTACTTCAAACTTAATTATTATTTACAAAAAATTAATTAAGCTCCGTATTCAATACAAAAACAGACTTATCCTTAGTTTTCAAAACAGTTTGTTTATATGTATATATTTCTAATCATACAATGTTGTTACACATCCATTAAATTTACATTTTCAGACCTCATTTTGGAGACAAATTCATGTTTTGACATATTAGTTTCTTTGCTTTCTGTTTTGTTTTTGAACAAAATGTCTTGATTAAAAAAACTATTTAGAAAAGTTCACATTTATAGTTTATCATTGTTTGTATTTTGTTTTTGAATTTCGCTTAAAGCTACTCGAGGGCTATCTGTGCTAGCCGTCCCTAATTTAGCAGTGTAAGACTAGAGGGAAGGCAGCTAGTCATCACCACCCATCGCCAACTCTTCGGCTACTCTTTTTACCAACGAATAGTGGGATTGACCATAACATAATAACGCCCCCACGGCTGAAAGGGCGAGCATGTTTGGCGCGACGGGGATGCGAACCCGCGACCCTCAGATTACGAGTCGCACGCCTTAACACGTATAGTTTATCAATTCAAGCTAGCAAGAATACAAATAAAACACAACCATATTGAAGAAATATTATGTATTTTATATAATATGTTAGAGAAAATAAAAACACAAGTGTTAGTATATTACAAATATCACAAGATGTGCTTAATAAACATTAGTTATTATCCGTCACTCACTCTTCTTTAATATTTTGGGAAACAGTTTAATAAACAAATATGTATTTGAACATGCTAGGTTGAAATGCAAAATACGGTTAAGTGAATCTTGACTGCTTTCCAGTCATTTCCATGACGCAATTAATAATCCATAAGAAAAATAACCTGAATTATCGAAATTTTCATTACAAACTGGCTTAAATGTAAACAAAGTATATGTAAATGTAGTTCTTAGTACAAACTATTTGACACCACCAATAATTTCACACTGATACTATCTTTGTATGTGTACATTATTGGGTAACCAGGTCTAAACGTTTGAAATAAAATTTGTATTTAGCACACCTGCTTCTGATAAATCAACCGTACCTGTACGAAGTCGAATACAAAAATTATATAATTTTGTGTTCTAGAATTTCGAAGGGTATATTATAGATTCAAAACCTTTCTGGGATAATGTTTCCACTTCTGAGTTATCTTTTTGTAACAAAACACTATCTCAAATAATAACCATCTAATACTTACATATCCAGTGCTTAAATTACAGTTGCTGTTTAGTTTTGGAACTTCTAAAACTAACAGTTCGAAACAGTATTAGATTTAGTGATACTGAAAACAGTGCAAGCAATGGGCTCTGTGAAATTTCTAGATTTAAGATAATTAAATCTCACCCGATAATTTAATTTATCCATTTGTTTTATGCTTGAACTGATCTTTCACGATGGAAATAGCTTTTTGTAATAAATCGAGTGTTTTGTAACCATTAAAAGCTGTATATGTGTGTGTTTTTCGTAGAGCGAAGTCACATCAAGCTCTCTGCTGTTGTTCACCAAGAGAAATCGAACCCCTGATTTTAGCGTTATAAATCCGTAGGCTTCCAGAAGGGTGAACCCATTAAAAGCTACATCAGAAGTGAACTGAAAATGACCTATGACCTACTAGTCAGTACAGCGCTCCAAATCGGAAGGTCCAAGGTTCGAGTCTGCAAGTATACTGTTAAACAGACTCATCACTTCCAGCTGTCAGCGCATTTTTAAAGTGATAGTTAATCCTGCTATCTGGCTAAAAGTAGCCATATGGGCGGCAGGTGCTGTTGATAATTTGTTCACCGTTTGATTAACAAGTTCAATATTAGGTACAGGTACGCCTGAACCTTGAGGTTCAATGATCTGGCTGTTTAGCTCATAGGTATCTTGTAAAGTTCTACGCACAATCAAGATACCATACTGTGCTGTACCAGCGACTGAATTATATAAGCATAGTTAGACATTGGTTATTCTTCAATTCGTAAACTTTCGTAAAGTATATATATTAGATGCGCTAGTCCATGAAAAGCTTAATCCTTTACTGAAGTGTTCATTTGTATTAACTTCAAAAACTGTCTTGATAAACTCATCACCTCGTGAAGTAAATTAGTTTCCATGCTGTTCTATACAAGCGTTATTTTTAGTAGTGTGTTTAAGCTAATTCACGCGAAAAAACGTGCAAAATTGGCGTTTCTGCCATACTACGTTTTCGTATAATCATGTAATGAACGTGTAGAACAAAAAACAGAATTGTTTTAAATTCTAAACGTGACTATCTTCCGCTTCAGCTATCATAAACACCCGCTTTCATGTTTTTTCCTTAATTATACGAGACATTTCTAACAATAAATCATGAGTTCTCCCCAACGCTAACAACTCTTTTGTCCTAAATAAATGTATACAAGTTACTTAAATTGCAAAATGAAATAAAAAGTCCATCCTTATAATAGTTTTAAAATACTTGAGTATGTTGGCTAGAATATTTAGGGTTAAAGTGTAAATAAACATTAAGGTTTTGCTTTGTACTTGTGGAATTTATTGTTTTCTTCAAACAGAAGATTAAGCAACTCGATTATTAATTTACAGATATAGTAGGACAAACGTTAATTTTTTAAAATTTTTTTAAAAAGCTAGATGTATTTTTAAAAGTTTGTGTGTGTGTGTTTTGATATAGCAAAGCCACATCGAGCTGTCTTCTGAGTTCACCGATGGGTTTTCAGTTTGGATCATGGTATTTTCGATATTCTAAATAAACCTAAAAAGTAATTTATAAAATCCTATTAAAATTTATTTGAGTTTAATATTTAGCTTTGTATTAAGTACCGTTAAGCATTAAGCTGTTTGCTTCACAATAGGCCCGGCATCGCCACGGGTGTTAAGGCGTGCGACTCGTAATCTGAGTGTCGCGGGTTCGTATCCACGTCGCGCCATACATGCTCGCCCTTTCAGCCGTGGGGGCGTTATAATGTGACTGTCAATCCCACTATTCGTTGGTAAAAGAGTAGCCCAAGAGTTGGCGGTGGGTGGTGATGACTAGCTGCCTTCCCTCTAGTCTTACACTGCTAAATTAGGGACGGCTAGCACAGATAGCCCTCGAGTAGCTTTGTGCGAAATTCAAAAAACAAACAAAAGCTTCACAATAAAATAATTTATTTACAAGTTCAACATTAATGCTTTTAAACTTTGCTCTTTCTTATTGTGTTTCGCAGATTTGAAAAGTTCATGATAAAGTTAGTTGTCGTTTCTGATTAAGTTTTTTGGTAGTTAGTTTCCAGTAAAGTGTTAAAGTAGTTATCGATTATGATGAAGATTTAAGTTAACTGTCATTTCTGATGAAATGTTACGTTTGCTATCGATTTATATGAAAATGTAAGTTAGGTATCGTCTTCACGTAAATTATAATGTCTTTAATAAAGTTTTTAAAGTACTTACATTGTGGAATTTTTAACTTTGTCCTATTTTTTAATAAACATTTTACACAAAGTCGATTCCAGTTTAATTTCTAAGGAAGTTTTAAATGAGTTATAATTTATTAACAAATTCACTCCATTGGAAAGTTATTAAAATATAGGTAAATGTAGTAAAATTAGTCGAAAATTTAAAACAAAATATGCTGCTCATAATTTCATATCTGGTGTCATGTAATGTTCTCTAACTTTCAAAAATAGTTTACACTGTAAATTAAAATTATAAAAATATCTCAAATAACCTTATATTTTGTACTGGATATATTGTTTAAAACAATAATTACATTATCTTCATTTTTCGGCAAAATAATAATTTCAGGATGCACTAATATTGTATATATATATATATAAATCTCGATTTAAATCAGTGTGAAATTTGACAGAAAATTTTTGTCATCTTATCTACCCCTACTCCCAGTGAAATAGCAGTGTGTTTAGGACTTACAATGCTAGAAACCGGTTTTTGATGCCCATAGTAGGAAGAGTAAAGATAGCCCATTATGTAGCTTTGTACTTAATTTCAAACAAATAAAATCATCTTATTTTTTAAAATAACGCCGTATAATTAGTAACAAATGTACGGACAAACCGTGAAGAATAGGTGCTGCTTAACATTTAAAAAGAGTAAAAAAATTTCATAAAAATGCAGTTATTTCAACTTAGTGATATTCTTTGTAATTGAAATCAAAGCCTTATTCTGTTTAAACTGCAGGAATATTTTAAAGACATTTTCACTTTAGCAGTAGCGCCAGTTTTAATATAATTTTTAAAAAAGTATTTATTTATAAATTTCTGTATTTAAGACAAAACTACTAAGGCATAAACCGTAGTAACGTACTACGACCCACTATCCACACTTAGGGATTGAGTGTCACTCTTATAACGCACCCACAGCTTAAAGAGCAGAAACAAATTATGGTATCGCTCACCAATTGAAATCCAGAGGTCCGACACAAGCCCAACCCACGTCCTTCTCTAAAGAGATTCCAAATGTTTTAGTATATTAGATTTAGTTCTCTACTTCCAAATAAATCATTTCACCTCAATGAAATTTGATGAATTCTCTCTTCAGGTAATGCAAAATAATTCATTAAATGAATCGCTTTTTCCCCGCACAACAATTTATAAAAAGCTTTAATACACCAAAAGCTCATACAAACGTGTGTAATTTTGTTTTTGAAATGAAAGTGAAAATCTGACCTTTGACCAACTTGATAATTAATTATATATCTGGAAATCAATTTTATTCTGTACTGGATTGGAGCAGGATAAATATTTAGTTTCCGTCTTTATGCGATTTTTGACAGAAAATATCTCCTAATCTTTCACAAGATCGGAAAGAAGTAAATAATAACAAAAAAAATTATAAGAACAAAAGTCACACTTTCTCAGGAAAAGAAAGTATATTTGAAGCGCTTGTGGATTAGAATAAGCAACATCTGATACAGAAATAAGAAAAACAAAAATAAAAGAGCAAAACCTACTGTTAGGGGGTAGAAAGAGGTCGAAAGTGTACCTAATCCTTCTGGGTCCAAAAAATCGAACCTAAATATTCCATACAGTGAATGATGATTGAATATACGACTGAGTGTTTTCTGATTACCTGATTAATGCATGGATGTAATTTTATTGTATTTTAATTTTCTCCATTATATCAACGTTACATCAATTTATAGAATTATGAACGCAAATTTTAACAGAAGTTTCAAGTTTCACCGACACTTTTTTTTAAACTCTGAAACATTTCTTGATTTTTAGAAGGTTCTTAGATTCTGCCAGAATCGTTAGAAAATTGTGGTTGTGATGTTACTCGTTCATTTACATGCTTGTCAGAGAATGTAAACTCTATGAAAAAATATACAAATCAAAGCAGATTTTCTTAAATTTTGTGTTAAAAACCACAAAAATATACTGAATTTTCTTATACAAGTACCTTCTTTCTTCTCTCATAATCATGATTGTTAGAATAAAAATAAAACGTTTGAGCGTTTTCTTGTGTGCTTTAGTTGGTTCTGAGTTGAACATTAAATGAACTTATCTGTTACTTAATACTTTTTATATGGAAAATATTATTTGTTGTAACTAAAAACCTTATACCGGTTGATAAGGCAGAAAAAACAACTACACCCCCTTTAATTATATAGATATCTTAATTGTGTTAATTTTTTATTCTGTAATAGAAGTATTCATGCGAGTTGTTATTTTGTCAATGAATATACCAAATAAACTGTTTTGAATGGAATTAAACATTAAAATAATATTGTCTGTAATTAATTAATAAAACTATTTCTCCATAGAGATATAGTATATTTGAATCAAATGAATGAACAACAAATTCAATCTATATTTATTTTTTGTTTTTCAAGATTCAATCGAAAGAATTTGCCACCATGGGAAAGAGTAGACCCGGAGACACCACAAAAGGTACAATAACTATTAAACTTAACAAGTGCGCGCAGAAAGTTTAGGAAACTATTTCATTAATGACAGCGGAAGGTAATGACTGTTAGTCTTAGGATGTTGAAAGAGTAGACTTCAAAATATTTCGTTTAATAGTAAGTTTAATTGTCCAAGAGCATTTTAAAAAACATGATTGTAGTTCTCACGTCATAAAAAGCTTTTTGATCAGTTATAAAATCAGACATGAGGGTGATATCTGGCTTTTATAAAATAATTTTGTTAATATCTATTTGTATGCATGCATAAAGCAACGAAATGTGTATTTTCATTACATTTTCAATCTGTCAATATTTTTGACAGAAGATATTCGTTTCATTACAACATTCCTTTTACTTTTGCTTGAATACGTGCATATCCAACCACTTTCCTTCTAGTCATTCCAGTGATGGTCTGTA
The DNA here is from genome assembly GCF_004210375.1 of Tachypleus tridentatus. Classification (NCBI taxonomy): domain Eukaryota; kingdom Metazoa; phylum Arthropoda; class Merostomata; order Xiphosura; family Limulidae; genus Tachypleus; species Tachypleus tridentatus. The sequence continues at coordinate 85,207,883 of NC_134835.1, forward strand.
ATAACTCAGGTTAAAAGTCTTGACCACGTTCTTGCAATACGGTTAAAATTCTTATGATTTAAAAAGAACATACAATACAAAATTGTCTCATTCTTGGAAGATTGTATTACGGAAGGTTTTGACGCAAAACCTATATCTCGATGGTAAAATAATGCAAAGCGTAAATAATTACGGACTTTGAGAACCCGTCAACACGCATTCAATTTTGTAGCATCATGAGATCTGAATTGTTTTTAATTCGGTGAATTCAATATAAAAATGAACAATAAAGTTTTAGAAAGTACTGTTATTCAGTAAAATTCATCAGGTGACAAGTTTCAATATTTTTCGTCTCATTTAAATTATAGTGACATGCTTCTACTGAATATGTATGTTTTTTTCAAACAAGTCATATATCATTAATTATAATTATTTATGTATCAAAACGCTACAGTTCGTGAGATATACTGCTGATAGTTTCTTCACTGATATTTTACGTAAGGTTTATTATGTCAAGACACTAGCTCTGCGCGTGCTATATTTAAAGTAGTTTTGAGATAAGCTTGGGTACGCACGTTCTAACTGCGTGTGACTTGTCACGTAGACGAGATGCTTGCGACTCTTTTACTTGGGCCATTCCCTCGAACTCAAATTAATTTTGAGGAGTTTAAAAGAGATTAGCATCGACGGTTTGAAAAAGTTTTCGTTATCAACAGTTTTTATTTTGATACGGCATTGGCGTGGAAATGTAACACTAAAAAACTACTGCATTAGTCAGTATGAACTGGCTTTTTGGATTTAACAGATCAAGTTTAAATATCTGAATTGCTTGCGATTGGCTGTTCGTGGATGTTAAATATTTATGCGTTGTCTTTGGAATAATTTAGCTTGACATCCGAATGATACTGATATGAATCATAGAATACACAGAGTAAAATCTGGCTTAAGTTTATGACAGTTAAATTATTATAATATAAGTTCTTGATTCCTGCCTTGACTGCCTGTGAAAAATCAAATGAACAAATCACTGTCTGGCTTCCTTACGCATGTATTTTATGTGATATTTGGGATTCAAATGCTTAAAAAATATTTTTGCGTTTCCGCTGAACGTAAGCTTGAATACAAGATCAGCTGATTAATTAATACACCGTAAATTAATGGTTAAGGGAGCCCAATTCAGAGATATAACATAAGACACCGCAGCTCCTGCCATGCAGGAAGCCCACCCCAGGGTTTCCAAGAGGTTGTCGGTTGAAAGTCAAGCAAACTGTCAATCAAAACTGTTAATTGTTTAAAATTTTGTAGCCAATAATTGTTCATTTTTTTACAACGGTATAATTGTCGGAATTACACAGAACCCAGTTTTGATGCGACCAGTCAACATCGAGGAGGGGTAGTCAGCGATCCGTTCACATTCACCTACCGGAATGCAACAACCACTTGTTTATAGCTTACATTTTTCAATTTAGGTTTCGAGTGGTTTACTTATAAAGAATGAATCGTTCTGGTGGTGTAAAAAAGTATTTAAGTGGTGCTCAAAGTGAAGAGAAAAAGAGTGAGAAGATATAATTAAGAATAAGTTGCCGAAAATAACATCTATATAAATCTGCTATCCGTAACCCTGAATCATCATCATGAGAACGAGAGTTACACCTTGTACAACTACTACTTTCCTGGTCCAGTCAAAACACCAATGGATCCTGTGAAAACATTATTATGTAATAAACATTAGCGACTAATAAGGTAATTACAGCGAATGAATAATGAAGCTCTGATCAAAATCGAACAAGACAATCCAGAAGCTGATATTAGTCATTGTTATTCACATGATCCGTTCCCAACCAATAGAACAAACTTTCCAGCAGACGTGGTTTATGATATCAATGTAAAAAAAGTTTATTATTAAAAATGTTGTTTTAAGTCTAAAGGGCATTAAAAAGAAAAGTATTCTAAATGATTTTCGGATTAATATTATTATAAATCGACTAAAAATGCTGATAATGTTCCCAGGAAATGTTTGTGTTATTTTCTTAAACAGGATAGTGCACTGTATTGACTGGTATTGACTGTTTGAAAATCGAAAAAAAGCTCTTCTTACCCTGAAGTATGGTATGTAGAATAAAAGATTGATAACGCATTTCAAAAAAAAAAAATCAAAGAATATGAAATTACGCATTGAAAATTAGGAGCCTGTGTTATTCAATTACTACACATTATTGCAGACACAACACAAGATAGAAAAAAGGGGGACCAAGTTAACCAAGTTTTTTGTATGCATGATGTTAATACTTAGCCAGGTTTTGTGATACGTAATGGTATTCCATGATAACAAGGATACGATGGACTTATCACATAATTTAATGTTAGTACTGATTGGCACGTGCATGAAAGTAGGGAATTTGACGACATATTGTAATGATTTTATCAACTTTCAGCCAAATATCAAACGATGAAACTAAGTTACAAGTATAACATCTTCTCCAAACCCAACGCGTAAAACTGTACTCCACAAGCTAGGCATCCAAACGTGGCACTCGCTTTGTTGTATGTTTGCATTGATGTAAAGGAAGACTAAGTACAATCATACGACAGTCTTAAAAAGACACACCAGCGCTCAGAAACAGTTGGACTGAAAAAAGGCGTGTTCATGACCACTGCCTAATGCAAGGTAATATACAGCAAACATTGTATCAAAACCGCTTCAACCTAAGGACTTGGACCTTTTTCTAGCCGTTAAATATTAAATATTGCAACCAATACCTTTACAATATTTAGAAAGAAAACCTTGGAAAAACTAAAACTATCTCATCTTCACTTGCAACTATTTGGGACACTGAACCCAAGTTTTTCTGAAAATCTAACGATGTACAAAAAACAATGACGATGTCTGAGGAAAGTTTGAAGGCAGCTGTGTTCTACGTTAACAGAAAAACAGTTGAAAACCCGACGACTGTGTGGAATGAACACTAGAGTTGAACGTTATATTCTGTATCTTTCTGTCCTAATTGATTAGTACTAATGATAGTGCACTATTTAAATTAGCATCGCTCATGGCTCTTCATTACAAACAGTGTTTATTGTCGGACTTTCCTGCTATTCACAACCGCATCGAAGGATAAAATACAATAGATTTCTGACGGTGCAATTAGATACATAACTGATCTTTATTTTTGAAACTTAACACTGTATTGGATGTTACGACACCGTTGAAGCTATTTCCCTCGCCATGGCCAGGTGGTTAGGGAGCTCGACTCGTAATCTGAAGGTCTGAGGTTAGAATCCCCGCCACACCAAACATGATGGATCGTTCAGTCATGGGGACGTTATAATGTAACCGTCAATCCCACTATTCGTTGGTAAAAGAGCAGACCAAGAATTGGTGGTGGGTGGTGATGACTAATTACCTTCCTTTTAGTCTACCATTGCTAAATTAGGGACGACGGCTAGCACAGATAGCTCTTGTGTATCTTTGCGCGAAATTCAAAACAAGCAAGCAAACTGTTGACTATAACAGTTACTGTGACGAGTACACTGACGTCAGTTCTAAAGCTCAAATACATTACAATTACCTTAGTAGTTCTGTAACCCATCAGAAACTCATAAAACTGTCAACCTTAAAAATAGATTGTGAACGAGTAGGTGAATAGGTGTGGAAGTTTTAACATGTTTGTAAAGAAAAAAAAGGAGAGGGTATTGAGACGACAATCTCGATTTCGGCAAAATGCGTTTCGTGATGCAAGAAGGTCGCGGGTTCGAGTTCCCATCACACCAAACATGTTCGCCCTTTCAATCTTGGGAATGTTATAAGCGCAGTCAATCCCACTGTGCTTGGTGAAAGAAAAGGAGGAAACATACAGTTCGTAGAAGGATTGATTTGTTTTAAATTTCGCGCAAAACTACACGAGGACTGTATGCGCTAACCGTCCCTAATTTAGCAGTGTAAGACAAAAGGGAAGGCAGCTAGTCATCACCACCTACCGCCAACTCTTGGACTACTCTTTTATCAAAGAATAATGGGATTAACCATTATTCTTTTTCAATGCCTCCATGGTTGAAAGGGGCGAGCATGTTTGGTGCGACGGGGATTCGAACCCACGACCCTCAAGTTACGAGTCGAATTCCTTAACCCACCTAGCCATGCCGGGCCTCGTAAGAAGTAGCAAGTCGCCTGCACTGATGAAGTTAACCCCTCAACATACTTGCGGGGGAGGGGAACGGAAATTTTTCATTACGCCACTAGAATTCATGTTAGATTAATATACAGTCAGTGATAGATCGTCCTGACAACTTTAACGACATGTGAACACTAGCCCTGAAAGCTTATGAATTTTGATTGATATGTTTCCTTCACATGTTTGGGCCAGCTCCATCTTTCATCAACAAGTTCCCATCACCAGTAAGTGATACTTAAGTCGTCCTAGATCAGATTTGTAGACGGGATGACTTAAACGTACAAACCTTTCTGCATGTGCAAATAAACATCCAGTCGATGTTTTAGTAAATGTCATACTCTGGGAAATGTATTAGACAATCACATAAATGGACATATTCATATATTCTCATACATCTTCTGTCTTGCTTGTGACTGGATTGTGAATACGTTAGCTGTAACGATATGTTACAAATTATTTAGTTTTTGATACTGTAACTATCTTAACGTAGAAACTTACCGTTTTTTTGCTTTTTTAATAAATGAAACATTTTGTTTGAAGTGTAAGAATTTCTTCTTCTTTTCATTAATGAAACGCTTCTACCTTGAATGCTTAGTTAAAACAGTCATAATTTGTAAGAGACTCACCATCCATTTGTTTCTTGTCTTTTCTTTATGAGAAAATTACTAAGGTTGCCGGCTACCCGTCCTAAGGGCCACAGGGAAGACAACCTGCCAGCAGTAACCATCATCTGTTCTTAGGTTATTATTTTTATAAAGAATAGTTGAATTGAACGTCACATTAGAAGAGAGACCATGTTCGGCGCCAGGTTTTTATTTTGTGGCCCACATATTGATAGTTGCTTTTTTCATCTGCGTCATAAGATATGGTTAAATAAACTTACGATAGTTGAAATCATATTTAAAGAAACTCGTTTCATATAATCCTTGAAACATAAGCAGATGAAAACTAATCTTCAGGAAATTAGCAAAGACTTTTTCGCCCATTCAGTCTATTAATCACATCATTACATTGAACATACCGAATGAAATGTTTGGGAAGAAAACTCGCGCTTCGCGTACGAAACATTTCTTAGGTTGTAGAATTTTGTATTTGAATGAACAAAATTATAAAATATAAAAGAAGTGTTGTGTGTTTAATATAATTAAAACAGTTATCTGCCTGGACCATTCACGTATCTGATGGCCGTGCAAGACGTCTTAATGGCTGCGAGATTAAACCTATTCCATAGCACATGATATCCATCAAACATTTGGAGTACAAAAGAAGCTTTGAGCCGAATGGTGTAATTAAAAATATAAAGCCGATCAGCTTATCTGTCAAGAAATATGATAGATCAGTTACCCAAATTTCTTTTCCTTTACAATGCATAGTACTATTTACATCTACGCCTTTCTTATATGGTGACATCGTTTGTACTTCCCTATTCCTAATTTCGTTGTTGCGTAGCTTAATAAAGTATGAAAAGTTTCCCTCACACACGTCACTCCTTTAATCACGTAGATAGAACTGACCCGTAACACTTTGATGAATTAAAGTCATAAAAGCGTAAAATCATGTGTTCAACTAGATTTTGTTGCTGATATGAATACTTTTTATTGTCAAATTTTAAATTATAAGCACATTTATATTCAAATATGTGCACTAAAATTAAGGTGTGACACATGCCAGTTTATGAAGAGATTTTAGCATTTAAGTATTAGAATTCGTGAATCGAGCAAAATATTAAACATTATACGATAATAAAGTAATTTTTATTGTGTCATATCTTTTAACATTTAAATAACAAAAAAATAGTGTTAACTGTCGTAAATCGTAAAAAACGTAGTCTTTAATTGTTCATAAATTACTTTTAAATATATTTCATATTACATTTCATTATGCTCTGCTTGTGGAGGAAATGAGGAGAACATAATTTCCGTTGTTAAAATTGATGTAACAGTTTCCTTCCTTTATTAACAAATTAATTATTGACTTAGCTTCAATGGAGATGCATTGTGTAAAATCATACTTTTTTTTTCGAATCTAATGAAGGCAAACTGACTAAAAGTCTATAATGTCATAAATCATTATCATAAAGATTAGACTGACTAAACTGTCATTCAGGTAAATTTAGGCAAACGTACGCGTTAATGAACTTGTTTACATAAAAACTTGAAGACGTGTGTATTAACCTGTTGATTTATGTATTTTTACCATGCCTTGCAAAATGGGAATTGTACATCAATTAAGTCCCTCGTATTTTCGGAATTTTCAAACATAATATCAATAATTTCTCACGAAATTTAATAGTCTTAAAGACTTACAGGAAATTTGCAAAGCAAAATTACTTTTATGAGCGTGAATAACCAAAAAACAACAAAATTGTTATATTAAAACCTGTTTTAAACGTTATAACCATAATATTACAATATATACAAAACACAGGTTTTCTCCTGAGATCTACGCACCATAAGAAAACAAGATATCGGAACTGTCATGTATTAATAGTAGAGCATATTCATCAACATGGCAACGTGTAATGGTAAAAAAAAATAGGTTTGTTTTATTAACCTTTTATAGGACGTATAAAGATCGTGTGAAACGTCTTTTATATAGAATGTGATACAACAAAAATATAAAATATAATCAGTTTTCAATCATTGATTTATAGACCTGTAAGAAATCAGTTCCATGTGATTTTGATTACCTCATCTAAAAATTTTAATGCGATTTTAAAATGAACTCATGTATAATTTTGTAATGTTCTTATTATTGTATAGGGAAATTAGTATTTATTCCTTTTATTTCGAAAAGAACCTTCAAGAGTTTAACCTCATAATTTATGGAATTTTACTATATTCCCATTTATTATAGTATCAATTATTCCAGCAGTCAACATGATCCACTTTCTGTTTTTCAGTATGACTAACCATCGAATTAATTAAAATTTTAGCCACAGAATATGTCAGCGATTACGCCAGTAATTAATACTACGTTTAATTATTTTTCGGATTTCAATCTAATTTTATTATTTTTGGTATACATGATTATTTACATGTTGTAATTCAGATCTTAAAAAGTATCGGTAGAAGTTCCTTGTGACCTGACAGGTCACACAGTCACATGTGACAAAATAATCTCTCAGACACGTGACAAGACTGAATATTAGCCACTATTACTTCAAAACTCTTGGCTTTCTAGACTATATTTATAATTCTATTTTTTTTATAATTATTCTGTAAACTACATGCATTTCGGTTTATTTATCAAGCTAAGTTATCTTTGTTCGGGTAATAAAAAAAAAATTCTGTTACTTTAAATGTTTGGTTGTTATTAAGCACAGAGCTACACAATGGACTATATGTTCTCTGCCCACCAAGGGTCTCGTAATCCAGATTCTAGCGTTGTAAGTCCACGGACATACCGTTGTGCCACTGGGAGAGGGGGCTATTTATTTTAAATGTCCTTGTTATTTTGTTTTTATATCTATGTTACTCCTGTTTTCTTGTATATGTCTTTAATTGCTTATTTTATGTTAGTTACTAATAAACATCGTGGTTAATGAAGGTAGGTTTATATTTTTATGTGTATGAATTATGTTTTTTTATAGCAGTGAAATTTAAATACCTTTATATATATCTTACGCAATATAAAAATGTAACTCGTTCTTCATGTTAGACCAGACTCAATACTAACACCTCTCATATCATGTATATATTGTCATTATCATATTTCAAACAATTTAGGAATTGTATTTACTACTATTGTTATAGGTACTTACATTCCAGTATTAAACATCGATTAAAAATGTTTACAACACCACAAATATTCACGATTATTAAATTCACTATTTCAGTTGACATCACTTATTTCACGTATAGCATGATGCTATTTACCTTTAGTATTTATGTTTTCACTTTCACATTTTGTTCTGTGTATATGTACGTGTGTATGTAGAGAAAAAATATTAATACTGAAAAGTTAATTAAAATTAAACAAAATTAAAAGAAAGGACTGCGTTAAAAACAACACTCCAAACCTCTGACTAATGTTAGTTTGTTATAAATAAAAACAAGCCGAAAATAAAATAATAATGCTACACCAATTGAAAGGATCCCAGGTTACAGGCTATAATGTGAGACATAAAATATATCCGAGGTTTGAAGGTGACTGTGGAAGTTAGACCCACATTGCGGTGGGGATACATCGTCTATCAGTCTTAACTTCCGTTCACCAGTCTCACATAAAGAAATAAAATAAAGAAATAGCAATAGAAATTAGATTAATAGAAAAGCGAAATAAGGGTGCTCAAGCTCACAACGTTCCACATCTATAGTTAATTTCAGGAGTTAAGTTTATTTAACTTACTTACTCTCAAATGGTAATGCCTTATTTTTATTTTTTGAATGTATTTTTTCATTTAATTTTTATTTCGTCTTCTTCTCCTTCTTTACTTTGGAGAACAGTTACCTTCCCACGGCTGTCTGCAGACAGTGAAAGGTGATATAGATGTGGGGCGTTATGGGCTTGAGCACCCACATCTCGCTCTTCTAATTTCTATTGCTATTCCTTTATTTTATTTCTTTATGTGAGACTGGTAAACAGAGATTAAGACTGATAGACGGTCTATCCTCACCACAATGTAGATCCTACTTCTGCAGTCCAAAATCTAGGGTACATTTTATATCCCATATTATAAGCCTGTACCCTGGGAATCGTACGAGGGCTGTTCAAAAAATACGCGGACTGTTTGAATTGCGCGGCTCCAGTTGGTTCCAGGGGAATCCGCTTGGTGTCGCTAGGTTTGCAAAGATCAGCTGATTACGACGCCATTTCCTGATTGCAGATATCTTCATTTGTGTATTAGCTACGCGGTTTTAAGTGAAGTGCGATTTTTTCGTTTGGCGGATTTCAGAATGAATGATCTGAAGGAACAACGACTCGCTGTGAAATTTTGTGTTAAACTTGGAAACTCTGCGACTGAAACTTTTGCTATGCTTAACACGGCTTACGGTTTAGTTGCTATGAAGCGTACGGCATGTTTCAAGTGGCATGAACGTTTTAAGGATGGTCGACAGTCCATTGAAGATGATGAGCGTCCTGGACGTCCTTCCACGTCAACTGACGATCCACACGTTGACAAAATCAACACCCTGGTGCGGGCAAATCGACGTCTGACTGTCAGGGAGCTTGCTGAAGAGTGTGGGATATCAGTTGGATCTTGTTACGAGATTTTGACCGAAAAATTGAAGATGCGCCGCATTGCTGCGAAATTTGTGCCTCAGAACTCGTGAGTTTTTGGCCAAACACTCGATCACTGTTCTTCCCCACCCCCCTACTCACCTGACCTTGCTCCTTGAGATATTTTCTTGTTCCCCAAACTCAAAAGACCCTTGAAAGGAAGAAGATTTGAGACGATTCCCGAGATTAAGGCAAATGCGACGAAGGAGCTGGAGGACATTACAAAAGAAACGTACCAGGACTGTTTCAACAAGTGGAAACACCGTTGGGATAAGTGTGTGCGTTGGGGAGGAGAGTACTTTGAAGGGGTCCCAGACCTGTAACTTGTAAATAAAGTACATTTTGTTTTATGACGTCAGTCCGCGTATTTTTTGAACAGCCCTCGTATAGTTGGTTCAATGTTTTGTATTTTTATTTCAGCTTGATTTTCTTTATATATATATGAATAAATGTTTAATAATGTAGATCTTTAGGTTCTAATATTTCACTTTATGCATTTCTGTGAATTATACACAACTCCATGTTTCTTTTTTTTTCTAATTTTAGCATTTACAGTTAATGTTATTCAAGAATCATTAATAGGCGGTTTTCAATTCATTATATTTTTAGCTCTTCACAATACAACAAGAGTACAAGAAAATTCCAGAACTGGAAGCCCTGAAGAAAGAAATAGGGAGCGGTTAAATGATAGTTACACGTGAATACCAAAAGTGAAACCTGTGCACGAGTCATCTATGTGTTACTAAGATATATAGGTCTTCACCTTGACTTAGTAAGCTTCGAATCGAATCTTAGGATTTTTTTTGTTTGTTTTTCAGTGTTACAAATTAGGGCGCAAATTTTATAATCTCAGTTATCTCGGAAGTTCAAGGTAGGAACTTCAGCTCAGTATATGAAATGTAGAGAACTGCAAAGTAACTTAAATGTGTGTCTACGTACGTGTAATGATTTGTGTTTCCTGATATGTTGTAAACTTTAAACTGTAAGAATCTGGATTTAACATTGATTGCACTGGTCTCACCTAGTACATGAGACAGAACGTGTGATGCTTGTGATGTGAGAAACGCAATAAATTTTTGTTTGATTGAATACAGAGTTATGAACATTTTATAATTAATTCCAATAATAAAACAACGTGTAAAAGCTGGTGAATTATCTAGGTTTTGAAAGATAGAAACAAGCTCAGTTCATTCGTTCAATGTTTAAAATACAGAGGTACCAAACGTCTCGTGCACAAGTTCTACAACCTTTCAGCTCCTTAGTCCTTACTCTTTCTGGAAACCAAAAAACAAAAGATTTTTAATACTTACTTTATCAGCTAACTCATTACAAATTGTAATATAAATACGTTGCGTACGCTAATGGAAATTACATTCATACTAGCTTAAAGGAAATCATTTTTCGTAAACATTCACGTGTAGAAGTTTTTGTGGGAAACCCAAGTGAGTTAAATGTTTTTGTACTAAACAACCCAAATCTCATAGTTCTCAGGATATGTTTTCACGAGTTACCACAAAATAGCAACTTACTGACAACCAGGAATTTTCCTTATTGGTACATCTTAAAACAGCATATGTTAATAATAGATGTTTCAAGGATTTCAGGTTCTATAATACAGATAGCAACTTAATGCATGCAATGTTTGTTGACCAAGTTTTCAACTTGTGTTCTCTGAATTAACCTCACTAGTTCTTCGAAAACATGGGTTTTCAAAGTATTCGATATCGACCCCCAGGGGTCGATGAGACATTTCCGGGGTCGAAAATCACTCAGGGGTCGGTGATAAATTGTTAATACAGGAACATCGTTGCACGACTTATTAAATATTGTTGGTCAAATCGACATAATATATTGTGCAGAAAGCAAGAGTCGTATAATCAAGGAAATAAAAATACCAGCTTTAAATTAATTGTACAAAAATGCACGAGTCATTTAAGAGTCTGGACAAGAGATTCGTGTATCCTCTGTCCACCAAACTGTCGGTTGCAATTGAGCCATTCGGGAAGCATTGTGAGCATGACGTATTCTTCAATATGTTTTAGGTTCATTCTGGCTTACATTCCTGATGATTACCATTAATGGTTTTCCTTGATTACTTTATTTATTGGTATTTGCTGTTTCCGGAAGTGGAGGTGTGAGTTTTAAAATGCTTGCCTTCAAGTGCAAATATAGCTCAAAGACGTGTTGATGAGATGGCTGAAGATATGGAAAAACTTTGGCATCTGAACTTATGAATTGTAAGTTTTCCATCCAACTTGACGAATCAACTTTTGATAGTTCAGACATTTTCATGGCTTATGTAAGGTATTTTAGTCAAATTCAAAAACAAATTATTGGCGAATTTTTGTTCGCAAGGTATCTTAAAGGTGGTACAAAAGGAGTGACAATTTTTCAATACTTGGAGGAATATTTAAACAAGCACAATATTCTGCTCAGCAATACAATTGTGGTTGCCATAAATGGCGCACCTTCAATGGTTGGCTGTTATGGAGGATTTGCTACCTTTCTTAAGGAAAATGTTCTCGACGTGTGTACTATTCACTGTGTATTACACAGACACCATCTTGTAGCAAAAACTCTCAGTGACAAATTGCATGATACTCTAAAGGTGTGCATCAGATCGATAAATAAAATTAAAGCACATCCACTTAATTTGCGACTGTTTGCTAAAATATATCAAAAAATTATGAATTGATGAACCAATTACAATCATGTGAAAAAGTTAGGACACCCTATGAAAGCCTGTGTATTTTTGTAACATTTTTGGATATATAGATATTTAATCTCAATTTCAACAATACTGAGAGATTATAGGAATATAACTAAACAATTAAAACTGAAGAAAAGACTTTTCAAGATCTTCTGTACATGTAATTCTACAAAAATGCATATTCTAACTGAGGAAAAAGTTAGGATATCCTTCCCCCGTAATAGCTAGTGTTACCCCTTTGGCTTAAATAACTGCAGTGAGACGATTTTTGTAACCATCTACCAGTCTCTGACATCGGTCTGAAGAACGTTTGCTCCACTCCTTAATGCAGAATTCTGTCAGCTGTGAGATGTTTGAGGGGTTTCTTGCATGTACAGCCCGTTTCAAGTCACCCCACAGCATCTCAATGGGATTAAGATCTGGGCTTTGACTCGGCTATTCCAGGACTCTCCATTTCTTAGTTTTCAGCCAGTTCTTGGTGGATTTACTGGTATATTTTGGGTCAATGTCGTGTTGCAGGGTCCAGTTCCGCTTCAGCTTTAATTTTCTTACAGATGGTCTCACATGATCCTCAAGCACCCTCTGATACACAGTAGAATTCATGGTGGATTCTATGATTGTGAATTGTCTAGGTCCTGCTGCAGCAAAGCAGCCCCAAACCATGACACTTCCACCTCCATGCTTCACAGTTGGTATGAGGTTCTTTTCCTGGAATGCTGTATTATTTTACGCCAAACATGTCCTCTGTTGTGGTGTCCAAATAATTCAATTTTGACTCATCTGTGCAAAGAACATTATTCCAGAAGTCCTGGTCTTTGTCTACATTCTCTCTTGCACACTTCAGACTGGCCTTGATGTTTCTCTTAGAGAGCAAAGGTTTACTACTTGCACATCTCCCATGCAAATTACACTTGTGCAGTCTCTTTCTGATTGTAGAGGCATGCACTTTCACATCAACAGTAGCCAGAGCCTGCTGTAAGTCCCGTGATGACATGTTAGGGTGTTTGGATACCTCTTTTAGCATCTTGCGGTCTGCTCTTAGGGTGAACTTGCTTGGACGACCAGTCCTAGACATGTTGGCAGTTGTTTTGAAAGCCCTCCACTTGTTGCCTATTTTCCGGACAGTGGAATGGCTGATTTCAAAATCCTTTGGGATCTTTTTAAATCCCTTACCAGACTCATAAGCTGCTACAATTTTCTTTCTGAAGGGCTCAGACAGCTCTTTTGCTCTCATTTTGAATTTATTTACAACAAAGAAAACATTACAAAAAGGCAAGACAAGAAACATAAACAAGCGAAAAACATTAATATGTACAAATGGAAAAAAAACCATAAAATATATACAAACAATAATATTTACAAATAGAAAAAACATAAAATATATACAAACATGAATATTTACAAATGAAGAATAGAGAAAAAAGAAAACAGTAAATATATACAACAGTAAAATACACAAGAACACAAGAAGCGAGAGTGGAGAGAGGGTGGCTCAGAAGCTGATCTAAACCCGACCCCCCACCAACGCATAAAGTGGCGAGACGTCCGGCTGTCAGAGATGGCAAAACGTCCCGGAGCCCAGGGGCTTATAGTCCGCCTCTAGGCAGAGTAGCAGCCGATATCTGCCCTTACCCAGGATCGAAAAGTATGACACTGGAGCCTGCAAGAAGACCAATTTCTTTCGAGCAAGCCATATGACGTACTTAAAGATGGTAAGTGTATACTGAAAAAAAAGGCCAGGTGGCTGGGAACAGGGACTAGCACGTGATACAGGATGGTCTGCGCCGTAAAGGTCGGGACCCAGAAAAGGCCCCAACCCATTCCAGATCTCTGCCGACGTTGAACAGAGAACCAACCTGTGCAAGACAGACTCCACCTGGGTGTGACATACGGGACACAACATTCCACAGGTAGGTACGCTCCCTCACAGGCAGGATGTTATGCATCACACGCCAGTTGAAAGCTTGGAAGTAGCGATCAACATGGTGCAGTGCAACGCGGCCCCAAATCACGTCCCACGGCAGAGCAGGATGGCGTCACTCGATCCACTGGGTACATGCGGGGACCAGCAGACGGTAGAGAGAACGGGAGTCTGTCATTACCTCGGCAGACACGGTACGACACTGCTGTATTGCAGCAGCAGTGCCGACGTACCAGGGAGGAGGGTCAAAACACATCGGTGTCTGCAGGCTCAAAGGAATACCAAAGAGCTTGTGCCACGTGCCAACCAAGAATCTCATCAGGTGGCAACAGGGGTGACCCTCCAAAGACAGACAGCGAAAGGAAACAGACAGAAGAAGGGAAAAACACTGTGTCTGGACAAATGGGATGCCCAGATCACCCCTACGAGGCAGCAGCTTCAAGGAGTGCCGAGACACCGCCTTCAGACTTGCTGCCCCACAGGAAGGCAACGACATGGTGTTCGATGGCTCAAGCAGTGCAGTCATCCAGAGGAAGGACCAGACCAAGGGAAGGATCCTCCTCTGCACCACCTCTGCCCTGTCAAACAGGTTAACAGGACAGTAGCGGTAGGTAATCGTGCACGGGCGAACCAACATCCTAAAACACCCCCTCCCAAGCAGCCCCAAGGCTCACGAGAAAACGAACCCCAAAGCAGGTGATTGTGGAGGGGATCCAATCCAGACCAAACAGGGAGTCAGCATACGAGGCCCATTTGCCAAAGCTCCGTGCACAAGACTTGGGAATATTCAGCTGGGCGGCACTGGCTCGAGTGTAACGATGGACGATGGCCAGTGCTGAACCTAAGGATGTGAAGTTCTCGAGGAACAGGTTCACATCGTCTGCATACGTGACATACAAAACGCACGAACACCCTGGCATCTGGAGGCCACGCATAGAGACCAAGTGGTATAAATGAGAGAGCAGGCACTCGATAACCAACACATAAAGCCTTTGGGGACAATGGGCAGCCATGACGAACCACCTGCAAGATGGGAAAGGAGGATGTCATGTACCCATTAACCAACAGCCTGCTCGAAGCGGTCGCGCAGAAGGCTTGCATGTACCAGACAAAAACTGGAGGGAGGCCACATCTCTCCAGAATCAACCACAGAAGGCCATGGTAAACTCAATCGAAAGCTTTGCTCTGATCGAGGGACACAAAGACTGCAGGAATATCCCGATCTGTAATGTAATGGAACAAGTCCCTGAGAAGCACCAGATTTTGTTGGATACTTCTGCCCTGCACACCACATGTCTGCACACCAAGGAAGACATTACTGCACCCAAACGGGCACACAGGACCTTAGAAAACAAATGGCGATAGAAGCTGAGGCATGCATCTAGAATGTAGGAGATGTCTGATGATATTTGACCATTCTCCAATACCAGACTGGAAATGTGTCTGGTCTTAGCCATTTCTGGTGCCTTGCACAGTACAACCCTGGTGGCAGTTCTGGGATCGAGTGACTTGATCAGACTAGAGATGCTTGCCACATGGAACAGTTTGGAATAGTCCAAATCTATATCCCTACTGAGTGCCTCAATGTTCGAGAGGGCCAGCGATCCGTCGGTCTGCCATGAAGCAAGGCAGCCAAGATGTCCTACTTGCCCTGCAAGCCCAGGCGGCAGGCCCTCAAAAGCCGCATACCAGCTTGCCTCAGCAAGGAGGAACAGGCGTCCTTCAGACCCGCCCACAAAGACCCAGCGACAGACTCGACAGAAAAGAGCCTCCAAACAAAGGCAAGCAAAGCATCTCCAACCACATCCTCGGCAAGGAGGGAGACGTTGAGCCTCCACACACCAGGGCCCAAAAAAACGGGGACAAATCCGGTAATGAAGCGAGAAACGCCCAATGGTCAGACACATAAAACGAGACATCCCAAACCCAATGAACAGCAGCCCTGTGGAGGCTCTGCCATAGGCCAGGTGTCACAAGGCGACAAGAAACGCCCTGATCAGTTCAGGTAGCCATAAAAGCAGACCCATGCAGTGTACACCAGACATCGGAAAAGGCGAAATCCGACAGCACCACACGCAGAGGCTGCATACACCGATCACCAGCAAGAGGTTCACCCCAATCTTGTGGTGGGGATCCAAAACACAGTTGAAGTCGCCGCCAAGGACGATATCAGCCTGTGTAACCATGAACCTGTCCAAGCACGAGAAGAAGACATCCTGCACCCTGGTCCAGACAAGTGCATAGACATTAACAAGCTGAATCTTACAACCCCCAGTGACAACATCAACATACACCACCCGCCCCTCAGCATCGCTATGTGATACGAGGATGGTCCCATGAAAATGCGGGTGGAAGATCCCCACCAGACGCGAATGCGTAGTGCCAAACGACCAGAAGGCATGGACAGGGTATCGGGAAGAAAAAGAAAAATGGTCCCTCCGAGAGGCGAAATGGGTCTCCTGCAAAAATATAGCGTCAACTGCAAAGCGGTTGAACAGGGAGAATGCGTAGAATCGCTTAGCAATGCTACGCATCCCCTGGATGTTTAGAGTTAAGCAGGAAAAATCCATCAACCAATCAGAGGGGAGAACTCAGTGACGCTGCTGCTTAGACAAAGTTGATAGAGGCAGGTGGGTATGCGGCCTCTTGAGACTACCCGACCCCACCCCTCTTTGCAGCAGTGGCCACCGACATCCGACCACCGCCGCTGCACACGAGGGACATCCGGTCCAAAGTCCGGCAACATAACGGGGCTGCAAGGCTCCCGCATCTTCCCACTGTCCTCACTCTCAGCCAGAGAGGCAGGGAAGACAGGGGAAGTCCAGGAAACTGGCAAACAAGATATGTGACGACAGCTCGTCCAGCGTCGGAGTCTGCGCCTCGGGAGAAGGGGCTGGAACAGGGACAGGGCTGAAGGTCCCACAGAACCCCCAGCCGTGACAAAACTAGCAGGAGAAGCCTAATGCTCCATGGAGTCCCCGACCACCCCCACTGACCCATCCTAAACAGGGGGGCAGAATCCTCCTCAGAAAAATCCATCCCCATATAAACAGGGTGCAGGACCTTCCACAGAGGGACCCTCCCCAATACATACAGGGGTAGTCATTTCGTGAGCGCCCACACAGCCCCCAATCACTACACCACCCAACAGGGAGGCTAGAGCCTAAGACGGGCGATGCCTCAGGGCCACCTGAGCCGTCCTAAACCCTCACAGGGGCCCCGTCCAAACCCGGACCCAAAGGATGGGCTGAAGCCTCCTCAGAGGCTCCCCACCCGAACGGCACCAGAAGTGCCACCCTCCTCCCTAGAGGACACAGCCTCCACTTTTTGCTTGGACGAGACATGACTTCTCTCAGAGGACTGAGGCTCCCCCTTCCCTGACACTTTAGGTGCTGGGACAGTCACCTCCTCAGGGACCCCACTGGGCGGCACTGGCCCGAGAGTAACGATGGACGATGGCCAGTGCTGAACCTAAGGATGTAAAGTTGGCAAGGAAGAGGTTCACATTGTTTGCATGCGCGACATACGTCACACACGAACCCCCCGGCAGCTGAAGGCCACGCACCAAGACCGAGTGGTATAGATGAGAGAGCAGGCACTCGATAACCAACACGTAAAGCATTGGGGACAACAGGCAGCTATCACGAACCCCCTGCTAGATGGGAAAGAGGACACAGCCATCACAATCTGGGCGGGCGAGACGCGAACCTCCTCAGGGGACCGTGACACATCCTCCCCAGACACCACAGCCGCCGGGACAGGCGCCCCCTGTGGGACCCCACCCACAGCCGCATTGGACGACTCAGTAGGAGGAGCTGCCACCCCCACCTTCTTCGCCTTCACTCTCTTGAGCCGCGATACCGTCGGCGACCTTGCAGCCACCGAGGCATATGTCGCCACATCGCGGGGTCTGACATTCATCCAACAGGTGGCCCTCGAGGCCACAGCAGCGACACAGACGACGCATTCTCAGATAATGACACATTACCCAGAACCCGGTCACGGAAAGAAAGTTCGGAAGCGGCGTCTTCATGTGTAAACACACACGTGGGTTCCCCTACACACGGTCGGCCGTGTCTGGTGCACCTCATGTTCGAACTTGCGCACCATTCCGTACGCCGAAAACACATCATGCGGTATCTCGTAAGGAACCGACTGGAGAGTGTTCAACTTCACGTTCAGGCCAGCCGGTTCCATTGGCATGCGCTGGTCCCCCAAGAGAAAGTCCTCCTGGTCCAGCAGGCGATGAGCGTGAGCGGCCGACGTCAGCATCGCCACATAATGCCCATTGCCAAAGTGCTGTAAGCACTCAGTATGGCCACTCCCGACAGCGTCGTTCAAGGCGTATATCACCGCCGAAAGTAGCGTGGCCGCGGGCACCACAAGGCGGATGGACCGCAGCCGAGCAGAGTAGGGCCGGATGGTCGTAGCTCTACCGACCTATACACACACGCACGAAAACTCGCACACAAACACACATGAAAAGGCTGTTTAACAGCACGGGACACGCACAGCACACGACCAAGTACCATGGTTAAACCCGAACACGATACTGTACATGGGTGAGTTAAGACTAAAACTCGCCAATGTACAACCAAGTATTGGTGCTCTTCTCAAAGATCATCAACCACATCCCTCCCATTAAAGATGTCAGACGATCAATAAAAAGGTAAAGTTGGTTTATCATATTACATTATTATTATTTATGTGTTTTTATTAAGTTATTCCTCCTTTAACTATGACTTATAGATTTTTATTACTTAAAAGAATGAAGGGGTCGGTAAGAGGTCAAGGATTTCATGAAGGGGTCGACAGTCAAAAAAGTTTGAGGAACTCTGTTCTAAAACAAAGAAGGTAATAGTTTTTTCTCTTTACAGCAGTTAAGGTATATCCAAATATTCAAAACATACTAAGCATCATATGAACGTATTAATAGCTTTTAATATATCAGAATTAGTTCAATGAATGTCGCATTTTCATGGATATATTTCTCCATCAGCCCCAGACTTGAATAATAGTTATTATAAACACTGTGTGTCGAAATAGGTAATTAAAAACAGAATTTGAAGATTCTGAGAATGGTATACTCTCAAACCAACTTTACGTATTCTACTTCTTGTGCAGCAATGATGCTTGAACGTTTATTACTTTTCTTTGGTTATTTAAGACATCTGATGTTTCATGGGGAAGAAATACTTCAAGTTACAAAAGTTTCGTTTATTAAATGAGCCTCCATTATGGTAGGTTAACAGTTTTCACTGCTTTTTCGTCTTCACAGTATTCCACACCAGAACAGACGTTTTAATGATATCGTACCCTCGATACATTTTGTATCATTGGGCACTGTCTGAAGGGAAGAATTAGATATAACACAGCAACTAAAATTAGCACATTTTATGCCTATTTTGTTCATTTTATTAATTTTTACCCCACAAAATGGGTTATATCTCATTTCAATTTGAGAATTGCACTGAGGTTTTCTTTAGATTTCTTGTACAACATACAAACATTTCTTTTTATGATGTAAATATATAACAAAGAACATAAATATGTAAAAGGTTGTAAGGTATTAGTTAAAAATGTCGGCTCTGTTACAAGTATGCAATAAAAGGTATAAAGAGGAATGATTATTAATAAGAGTACAGACTTAAAGTAATCTGAGTAGAGTTTTAATTACACGAACAATAGAAATTTTCAAACAGATTCAACATGAAAAAAATAATAAGATTGTAGAAGCTGCTGGCTGAAACTTTCTGTTGTTGCAGCCTTGATAATTTCTTATAAAATATAGTAATTGCTGTAGATAAAACTTACATTTTAAGCGGATTTAATTTCAAAATGGAATATCCATGAAACTATCCAAATCTCTGACACTATTAAACATCTAATTCACGGTTACTATTTGCATTTGTGCAACAGGTTCCATCAGATGATATCCTCCTCAATTTTTTGAAGTCACTTGCAATGTACAGATGGTCGCTTTATCCTAATACAGATGTACCTAACCTAACATGTATAATTTGAAATTTATCAGAAAGTAAAACATGAAATAGTTAATTTTTGTCAGTATAAAAATGCTAATAATGTACTTACTAACAGATATTTCTCTGTAAAAACCCGAGAAATATACAAACAAAATAAAATTATAATTAGGATTGATTTAAAAATTCAAAAAATTAGTTTTCAGCTGAAAATTAAATACAGTATTAATGGTTACATCAAAATACCAAAACAAAGAGTTTAGTCTTAGCAATGAAAAATATAACTACACGGTTTAAAATTTTATTTTTCCATTTTCTTTTCTTATAGGAGGGAAGATTTCTATTTTATATAGTTTTTTCTAAATGTAATCCTTTGGATAATATCATATAATATAGTTACAATGCTGTAGAGCAATGTATATTGGTTGTCATATAGACCTTATTTCTGCTCTTTAAAAATTACTAAACGTTTTACATTATTAATTAATTTTACTAAAATTATTTTCGAATCTAATAAAGTAAGGTAGACTAACCATGCTATCTATCAATAAAATACCTGTGTCATGTAATAAATGAAATGCCACATTTTAAATTAATTAAGTTTAAGTTTGAATCCTTTTATTATTCCGCGTTAATATTAGTAGTAGCAAAAGTATTATCACATTTTCTAACTAATTAAATACAACACAAGTTTGATATTATATAGAAATATTGTGTATTTTCTTGTTTCTAAATGCCAAAAATATCGTCACACTTCAAAGTCATGCATGCTCTTTTCGTGTCTATTTTTAACTCTTCTTTGGCATGTGGCCTGAAACGTTAAATATAAAGCGCCCTTTGCATCTTTACTTTATAGTCTTTGGAACCACTTTTAGAGAAACTGCTCTTGATTATCTCATGAAATTGTGACCGATCGGTTTCGTTACTGAAAAAAAGAAAAAGGAAACCAAATAATGAATTATTCTTATATCAACTTAAGATATGTTAATAGTATTCTACAAATATTTAAGGTAGGTTTTGAACTAGGCACACGTAACTAAGCGTGTTCGATGGGTTTGTTTTGAATTTCGCGCAAAGTTATCCGAGGGGTATCTGCACGAGCCGTTCCTAATATATAAGTGTAATACTAGAGGGAAAGCAGCTGGTTATCACCCCCCACCGCCAACTATTAGGCTATTCTTTTACTAACGAATAGTGGGATTGACCGTCACATTATAACGCACCCACGCCTGAAAGAGCGAGTATGTTTAGTGTGACGGGGATTCGAACTTGTGACCCTCAGATTACGAGTCGAGTGCCTTAACCACCTGGCAATGCCGGGCCGCCAATTAAGGTAACTTTATATATGTGTATTCTACAACAAAATCATTTTGGGCTATCGGCTGTGTCCACCGAGGGGAAACGAGACTGATTTTAGCGTTATAGGTCCGTAGACTTAACATTACATAAACGTAATTGTAACAAATACATTTAGTTTTCAATATGACAAAAAATTTGTTGTAACAAAATATAAATGTAATTTAATATGTAAGCAAATATAATTCTTAACTTAGAAAAATATAGTTAAGCATTTAAACATTTTTAATATAAAAATATTTGAAAGGTATAAATAGTTTACCAACTATTTAGAAAAATAAAGTATAGTTAAGCAATTTTAATATGAAAATATTTGAATAGTGTAATTCTAAATACTTTACCAACTCTCCTCCTTTTTTTTTAATATAGGTAACGTGTTTTTGTTCAATTTATTTTTACCTTGATGAACAATCAAACATGAAAATAATCATTTCATAAGATTTTATACTACGAACAAGATCATTAAAATGGACTGAAGAATTTGAGAGAAACTTATTCTGAAACATACCACAGATACTATACGATCCAAACTTATTCTCAAACATACCCTGGGTATTCTACGATCCAAACTTATTCTCAAACATACCCTGGGTATTCTACGATCCAAACTTATTCTCAAACATACCCTGGGAATTCTACGATCCAAACTTATTCTCAAACATACCATGGGTATTCTACGATCCAAACTTATTCTCAAACATACCCTGGGTATTCTACGATTCAAACTTATTCTGAAACATACTCTGACTATTCTACGATCAACACTTATTCTGAAACATACCCTGGATATTCTATGATCCAAACGTATTTTGAAACATACCCTGGGTATTCTATGATCCAAACCTTTTCTGAGCCATACTCCAGGTTTTCCACGATCCTATCAAATATGGAACTTAATTCTCAAGATAATTTTCTGGTGGTGATATTTTTTAAGCAATGTTATTTTGCGAAAAACGGTTGACTGTTTGTTATTCTTATACGAGCATTATTTTACATTATTTTACAGAATTATTCAACTCACAAATCTTCTTGAGATACTGAATTGAACTCCTTTAGAAAAATATAAAAAGCAACTAATTTAGGTGATTGTAAAAACCAGCGTTTCTCAGTCCATGGGTCATCAAAATGTGTGAAAGATTGCAACAAATAGATAATAGTTATTTATTTAATAGGTGTTTAGTAAGCCACATGTGTTTTTTTTAATCAAATGTATTTAGTCGATCTCGACTGACTGTCAGTGCTTATAAATGAGTCTTGAGCCAAACAAAGTTAGAAACTACTGGTACAGACCATTAACCGTTATAGTCATAGACATTAAAAACAAGATAACATAAGAGAGCGTATTTTTCGTACAGGAAAGCCACATTTGGATATTTACTGTTCACCAAGGGAAATCGAACCCCTAATTTTAGCGTTGGAAATCCGTAGGCTTACCGCTGTACCAGCGGGAGACAATCGGAGAGAGAAACACCACTTTTGAAAACTATGGGCCATAAGTAAGACAATATCAATTAATTTTTAAAAATTATAAATCTGATGTTAAGCATAAAATTAATAATTAAGAACGTGACATCTTGCACTTTGGCTTTTAGCTTTCGATTCAAGAAATATTCTTCTGGCATGCTAAGCGTCTACTCGATAAGGGCTTGGATTTATGAGTCCAAAGTCTTATTCCAGTGAGCTCTAACATAATAACTTTAACATTACAGTTTGTTAATAAATTTTGTGAACGAAAAATGATATCTAATATGCCTTTTAACTAGTTGAATATTACATCTGATCATCTGTACGAAATGTGTGGAATAGTGTAACCTTTCCAGCCCGTGTTAGTACGTTGCTCAAAAAATCAATATAGCAGTAAATGTTTAGCCCACTCATGAACAGTTGTTTCCAGTGCAACTAACTAGAGGCACTAAACTAAATAGGCCCGGCATGGCCAAGCGTGTAATCCGAGGGTAGCGGGTTCGAATCCCGGTCGCACCAAACACGCTCGTCCTTTCAGCCGTGGAGGCATTATAATGTGACGGTCAATCCTACTATTCGTTGGTAAAAAGAGTAGCCCAAGAGTTGGCGGTGGGTGGTGATGACTAGCTGCCTTCCTTCTAGTCTTACACTGCTAAATTAGAGACGACTAGCACAGATAGCCCTCGAGTAGCATGGTGCCAAATTATAAAAAACAAACATACAATGTTACAAGTAGGCGACAGCGATGTCAGATTACATTTTCCATCCATCATGACTACTACACGCAGTAATGAAGTTGTGACGGATTTATTATTATATATCCATTTTAATATCGATATTTGTTTAAGTTAAATGTATCTTTAGAAATGTACATGACTCGCGTTCGGCACCTGGTTTTTAGGTCATCAAGGGCCTGGGGAGATCAGGTATCTTCGATCTCCTGAACTAATGATTTAAGAACTGTCAAATGCTACTGACAGTATTCAAATACAAAACACTAATCTAACGTGTTCGCCTTTTCAGGGCCGAGTCCTTGAATATAATCCTAGTAGCATTTAGTGTAATTTCAAATTCCTCTCTTTATTTGGTCACAAACACTAACAAACAGTATTTCGCTCCAATTGGTTGTGTAAAATTACAAACAGTTTCAAAATCAAATTACAGTTGTTCACAAGATATTCACCAGTGCTTATTTATATATAAAATAATCTTTGAAAATATCACGATGATATCCAACTCTTGGTAAGATAATTTTAATGTGGTTTTGTGTCTAATGTAAACGTTTAATGATGATGCACTTAGTCCTATCCACATCACGTATCATATAGCGATCTATTTCTCTTAACAGATCATTTTTGTATACATTATTTTTAAAGTAGCTGAACGAGCAATCTACCAGTCTGTCGTTTTGTAGAAATAGGTTTGCATAATTATGTAAAATGTTGTGGTTTTTTGTACTCTGAAAGCTGTGGTGAGTATTAAATTTCGTGTTATTTTGAATTTCCTAAGATTTGTTTTTGGTACATTTAACCATGATGAACATTAATATTATATTACCGGTCTGACATATTGTTTATAAGTGTTAATAATGTTTTCTGTGGATGCTCCCGTGATTTTGATTGTTAGCTTTTCGTTCCTTGCCACAATTTTCACTTTTTTTGTAATTTTGGATATATGATTTCTCCAAATTAGTTTTGAAGCATACGTTAGGCCTAAGTATTTTGCTGGTGAACTGATATAAAGAAGAGCTCCATTCAGGTATAGTTTAGGAAGGTTTCTATGTAATTTAGAAAAGTTGCGAATAATATTAATTTTGATTTTATATTTCTGGCAGTACTCAACAATCTGATTTAAAACTCGTTATAAATTATTTGATTCTATTAAGAATGTATTTGAGCTCTTCGAGATAGCCACATCGTTAGCAAACTGTGAAGTTAAATTATAATTAATATATCTTAATGTCATGTAGCTTACATACATGATGTACAGAATAGGAATAACTATCCCTCTCTGAGAAACATCTGCTACTGGGATAAAATACTCCGAGTAGTTGCCCTCAACGTTTACTCTACAGTTTCTGTCGTCAAAAAAGTTGGATAACCAGCGAATATTAGTAATTCCATTTCTTTTTATTTTAATCTTAAGCTATTGTGCTATATAGTGTCAAATGCTTTCTCGATATCGAGAATGTAAAGGACAGTGGATTTCTTTTGGTTAAAACAATCTATTACGGTTTCAATAAACCTTACTAAATAATCAGTTGTTTGCCAAAATTTTCTGGAACCATTTTGAACTTCAGGTAATTTTGATGCGATCTCTCAAAAATATGACATCCTGTTGCTAATTACTCTCTCTAATATTTTGCATAAGCAACTAGTTAAGCTGATCGGTTTGTACTTTTCCGGTTTATTCGCTGGGTTTTTTTGTTGTTGTTTTTTTGCTTCCTTCAAGAATATAAATATACTTGCTTCCTTCCAAGAGGCAGAAATGTATCTCGAATTTAAGAATACATCAAATAAAACTGTTAAGCGATTAAACAATTTCTGAGTAAGTTATTTCAACAGTATTGTTTGTACTTGATCTTCTCCCGGTGCTTTGTTTTTCGTTTGTTTTATAAATACTACAACTTTACGTTTAGTTATTGTGCTTATTATTTTTTGTGTTAGATCGTGATTGTTATTTTGGTAAATTGTTGTGATAGCCAAAAACTTTGATCTGTATAAATCTCGATTTCTCTGTACATATTTATTTACTTTATTGTAAAATAGTTACACGTGTCTGGTTCTTGGTGTGTTTTAAGACTTTTGTTTAATTGGTCTTTAAAAGCTTCTGTTATTTCTGTAGGCTACTTCATTATGATAGTGTAAAGCTCGATATTTGTGTCTTTTGATTGTTTGTAAGTCTTTTTAAATTTGCCTAAACTTTCTTAAAGTCAGTATACTCATTTATCTTCGAACAATAATCGTTATATGATAGTTGTCACAAAGCTATCCAAAGGGCTGTATGTGCTCGTCCCACCACGGATGTCGAAACGTGGTTTCTAGCAGTATAAGTCCGCAAACATACCGCTGTACTACTGGGTGCCGAAGAGTAACTATCCCACCTATCTTAATTGTTTAATTTAAATTCTTATTTGATTTATATGTATTTTCCTTACAGAAAAGCAACATTGGGCTATCTGCTGAGTCCACAGATGGAAATCGAACTCCTGATTTCAACGTTGTAAGTACATAGACTCACCGCTGTACCAGAGGGGAACATTTAATTTAATTTCTTATGAAGTTAATTTGTTTTTAATATTTGAATCTCTTGTATTCATGTATTGTCTTCTGAGTTACCTTCCTACTCTAATCATGTCTACTATTCTATTCTGTGAAGAATTCTTTGATTGTTGTTTTGGTATTATTTTTTCAGGAGCATTTATTAGATACTCGGAGATTGTTTGATCGTATGCATCAACATATATCATGGTTCATGTGCAATTTCAATTATTAAATTTCGTAATAATTTTTAAATCTATTTGCATATTTAGACCAATTGGCTTTCCGATAATCAAATTTAAGTTTTATTATTGGTTGATTATGGTGAGGTGTGTAACGGAGTTATTATTATATATTTATTTTAATATATGCGTTTGTTTTAGTTTTATATATATTTAGAAATGCGTGTAGCGTATATTGTTAAATGTGTATTGTGAAAGTCCTACCCGTTCTATAAATTCGTAGAAGATTCTCGAGCGTAAGAATTAACAATATATATTTTACAAAAATAATAGTGTATTTTCGAATATTATTGAACATTCGAGAATCTCGCCTACTTGGTATAAAAGCTAGCCGAGAGACAGTATTAGAATATTATTGGTTAACTACAATCAATATACTATAAGCCTCGGGAGCTATAATTGTGATTAATGCTAATTAATCGGAAAACTAGAGAACTGAACCAGGAACGTTTAAAGATTTCGAACATTACGAACAGTTCAACTCCAGAGAATGAACTTCGAACGTTATTAGTATTTCTACTGGGACATTAAATATCCCCTAATGAGTATAAAAGACAGCCATCGCAACACACGGGGAAGCAGTTTAATATTTTTGAGTCGCTACAGTCACTATACTATAAACATTGGAAGTTGTAATTGTGAAAAACACTTATTTATTGGGAAAAAAAACTACAGATATTCGACCAGGAATGTTTATAAATTTCGAACAATACGAACCGTTCAACTGAAGAGAATTAACATCGTACATTAATATTTCTACGAGGACATCGTACAGCTTCAGGTGTGAGAAACACGTGAGACCAGACAAGATCAGATTTAGCCAAGTGAAATGTACTTGTGTATCAACGTACAATTACTCTGCTCTCCGTAAACCGTCTATAAAGATTTAGTTCCAAGCCAGGTAGAAGACTCAATAATGTTTATAAGTTGTAAAATTGTTGTGTATAAGTCGTTATTATTAACTGCATTGTTGTTTGTATATTAACTTATATTTGTGTTGACAAAGAAAATTGTGTGTATCAATTTTGTTGGCAAATGTTATAAATTTTATATGTATATTGACCTTAAACTAACTTCTAAATTCAAATTCCAATTTCCGGTTTATTGAAATCGTAATACGTAAGGTACGTAATATAATACGCCGGAGGGCCAAGCGTGTTAAGGCGTTCGACTCGTAATCCGAGGGTGGCGGGTTCGAATCCCGGTCGCACCAAACATGCTCACCCTTTCAGCCGTGGGGGCGTCAATCCCACTATTCGTTGCTAAAAAAGCAGCCTAAGAGTTGGCGGTGGGTGGTGATGACTAGCTGCCTTTTCTCTAGTCTTACACTGCTAAATTAGGGACGGCTAGCGCAGATAACCCTCGAGTAGCTTTTCGCGAAATTCAAAATAAACAAACAATAAAACGGAGTTATTTGGGACTCCACGAGGAAATTTTAGAATGTTAATATATTTCCTAAAACTATAAAATTGAATCATAATACGCTGTACAAAAAAAGTAAAAAAATAAAATATATCTTTAATATAACACGTTTCTTGCGTTTTGAGCCTTTTAATATTTTATTCTTTCTAACGACAGACGATTTTATTTAGCTTAGGGGAAGTTCTCGCAGTGAAAGTGTGAATACAATCTCAATTAATTTCGACAGTGGCACACCTGGTTACCAATAGATACGGCACCATTTCAAGATCGCATGTGTCATTGGAGATGCAAGATAGCCCAGTAATTTGCATATGAAGCATCGGTCAACCCTGGGTAGTGATGTCAACTGTCTTTTAAAAGCTAGGCCTGGATTATCGGCTAAATATCGAACGAAATAAAACAAAATGAAACATGACGTCATGCTGAAACTTGTCCAAATTTGAAACATTGTGATGCAGTATCAATTGTTTCAATTTCGAAGTATATTTATATAAAGTATAATTATATTTATGACAATTATAATTGGTAATTGTTAGGTGAGGTTAGATTCGTTAGACAAACTTGGTACCAATGAACTCTGTTACGTCATACGCCCGCATGACGTCATGTTTCGTTTCGTTTGAGATTCAGACGCACATCAGATCTGGCTTAATATTTTGTTATTTGCCTTAAAATTTTCTGTTAAGAAACAAGTAAAAATATTCCTAGGCCTAATATGAAT
Organism: Tachypleus tridentatus; assembly: GCF_004210375.1. Taxonomy (NCBI): domain Eukaryota; kingdom Metazoa; phylum Arthropoda; class Merostomata; order Xiphosura; family Limulidae; genus Tachypleus; species Tachypleus tridentatus. Next base: position 85,236,334 of record NC_134835.1, read on the forward strand.
TCGTCGGGGTTATCGTCGTGTGCAACCACTTCAACGAAGAATGATGCAAAAAGTACCGAAACAAGAAATAAATGAAAGTATGATGAAAGTTTTATTGAATATGGTTTTACAAGGACAGGTAATAAAGATGGATCTAGTTGGTTGTGTGTTAAATGGAACAGTGTTGAGTAACAGTAATTTGCATCCAGCAAAGTTAAAACGACATCTAGAAACCAAATTCTCCCAATTAAAAAATCCAACTTCCTAATATTTCAAAAGAAAGTGTTTGCATATAATGCAAGGAAAGATACATTTCGTTCGTTTCTCTATCATGACAACAAAGGTGCTCTTATTGTTTAATATCGTGTTAGTTACTATATTGCAAAAACAGGTGAAGTTCATACAATTGCAGAAGATTTGATAAAACCACGCGCAAAAGATTTGGTAGAGTGCACAATTAATGAAAAATTTCTTAAAAACATTAACTCTGTGCCCCTTTCTGACAACTCGGTTTCTCGAAGAATCAAGGATATGTCAACAAATTGCTTAACGGAGTTGATAAAGCGAGTAAAAGCGAGTCCAACTTTTTCGCTTCAGATGGATGAATCAACAGATGTCACAAGTTATGCGATGTTCTCATGTTTGTTCGCCATATTCACGAAGCTAGTTTTGAAGAAGACATGCTAATTTGCAAACCTTTGCCTACTCAAACAATAGGCGAAGAAATATTTAAACTGATCGAGCTATTTATGGAAGAACATGAGATCTAATGGTGTCTTTACTCAAGTATTTCCACTGATGGGGCTGCAGTTATAATTGGAAAATTTTCAGACGCAGTGGCACGCATAAAAAATAAAAACCCGGACAACAACCCGGACTGCTGTCTTCATCGTCATGCACTTGCAATGAAACGAATGCCAGAAAACTTAAAAGAGACATTGGGTGATGTCATAAAAATAGTTAATTTTATAAAATCAAGACCACTCAATGCGAGGATCTTCAATTTACTATGTGAGGATATGGGAAGTTTGTATAAAAATTTGTTGCCTCATACTGAAGTTCGATGGCTTTCTCAGGGAAAAAGTGCTTGCTCGGTTTTACAAACTGCGTGAAGAGATAGGTTTCTTTTTATCAGAATGCCATTTTGAACTTGCATACAAATTAAGGGACAAATGCTAAATAAAGAAAGTGGCATAGCTTTCGGACGTATTTGCCTATCTAAATGAAGTGAATGCTACAATACAGAGTACCAGGGTAACGTACTTCAAATCTCAGAGTAAAATGGAAGCGCTTCAACGGGAGCTAAAACTTGGAGGTAAATGTATAATTATGGAAGAATTTGATTGCTTCCAAAATCTTAGTGATTCTTTACTTATGAATAAAATTTCCTAAAGGGAATATACAAAAGTTTTAGTCTTGCAGCACACACATCTGATGTGTGTCCATTTATTAAGGAGTACTACCCTCCTCATTTAGAAAAATTACTGTGGATTCAAAATCCTTTTGTTGCATTTTCAAATACCAACGATTTGCCTTTGAAAGAGAAAGAACAGCTTATAGAAATTTCAACTGATTACACCCTAAAAACAAAATTTCAGCAGGAAAAAATTACACAATTTTGGAATCAAATGGCCATCAAAATACCTTGTGGCTGTGTTTTTGGTGGGGTTCGTTGTGTAGTGTTATTATTTAATGCTAGAAATTCTTGTTTTAATTTCTTTATATTTTAGGCAATCCTTATTGTTCTCCATGTGGTGCTGGTTACAATTACAGCACCAAGATTTACTCTTTTCCTTTGTACAGTTACTTGTAATGTGGTTAATTCCACATCTAACACAAAATGGTAATGACTTCCATTCTGCCGTTACGTGGCCGTAACGTTCGTTGGCAGTAGAAGCACTGTGTAACAACCACGGTCGGTGTTTTTTATTTCTTTGACTTCAAACTTCTGGTACCAGAGCCTGATACCATTAGCTATCAGTTTCTTAACATCGTTTATGTGTGCATATATATATGTTGTTTGTGTAAACTTTGATCATGTTTGTAGGTTGCTGTATCCTAGTTGAAATTATTTTGTCGATTTTTGTGTATGGGATTTGTATTATTGTGAGTTCATCTTTAATGTTTGTTTGTTTATTTTTGAATTTCCCACAAAGCTACACGAGAGCTATTTGCACCAGCCGTTTTAATTTAGCAGTGTAAGACTAGAGGGAAGTTCAACTAGTCATCACCACTCACCACCAACTTTTGAGCTACCCTTTTACCAACTAATAGTGGGATTGACCGTCACATATAATGTCCCTACAGCTGAAAGGGCGAGCATGTTTGGTGTGACGGAGATTCGAACCCGCGACCCTCTCAAATTACGAGTCCTAACCACCTGGCCATGCTGGGCCTCATCTTTAATGTCATCAGTGTTAATAGAATAGTGTATCCTCCTTATTATGAAAGACTGTGTATTGGAATTCATACTCGGAATGTATATTTTAATGTTACCAGTGCCAAAGGCATATTTCGGTCATTCAGCCAGTAAAACGTTTAAGTCTTTGGCTTCAACCATTTTAACGAAGACTTTTCTCTTAGCTAAACATTTGTTGGTAGTTATATTTGTTTTTCATTTGTGGTTTCTCATTTCTTTATCTGCGCAGATAGCTTAGTTACTTTGTGCCATAAAACACCAAACAACCACCTATTTCTTTAGCTAATTCTAATTCTTGTTTAGTTTGTGTAGTTTTGTGTTTGTTTGTTTGTTTTTTGAATTTCGCACAAAGCTACTCGACGGCTATCTGTGCTAGCCGTCCCTAATTTAGCAGTGTAAGACTAGAGGGAAGGCAGCTAGTCATCACCACCCACCGCCAACTTTTAGGCTACTCTTTTACCAACGAATAGTGGGATTGACCGTCACATTATAACGCCCCGACGGCTGAAAGGGCGAGCATGTTTGGCGCGACGGGAATACGAACCCGCGACCCTCAGATTACGAGTCACACGTCTTAACACGCTTGGCCATGCTGTGCCTTGTGTTTGTGTTGCGTTTGTTTTATTTTGTACAAGGATGAATCATTTAGTCTTGCTGTTGTTTAGTGTTTGTGACCAAAATGTGTTTAGCCAAGGTTGTTTCATTTTCACCTGCTTGTTCATTTCATTTAACAGTTTCAGCGATTGATATTTCATCGCTCAATTAAAACAGTTTCGACAGAGCTTTCACCTTCCGCAAAATTCCTAACCCCTTTTCGTTTTCGTTTTATTTTACTTTATCTAACTGTAATTTAGCACAATTAATCAGATTATCTAGGTCTAAACTAGTAACCATGTACGTAGCATTGGTGCCACCCACACTGGACTCACCTAAGTGGAAAGAGGTTGATGACTCGAAGACTCGGATACCGCAGTCTTCTATTTCATCTTGAAATAAATGTATCCAGTGCAACGCGCTAAAAGACAATATATTTTATTGGTTTGCTATTATTGGTAATATAATAAGCCTCGGAAGATGTAACTGTGATTAACACTTATTAATCAGAAACTTCAGGTAATGGAACAAGAGCGTTTAAAAATTTCGAATGTTACAAACCATTCAACTTCAAAAGATTCACATCAGACATTAGTATTTTTACAAAGACATTATATAACTTCAGCAGTGAAAATATCGAAGTGCGCTCAAAAAAAAAAACGTAGAGCTAGCTAGCTCCCTGTTAAGTGAATTGTACCTACATCAACTCGAAATTAACTCGCTTATCGTAAGCCCTGGATAACATATTAAAAAAGTTCCAGAGCAGAAAGAAGACTTGATATTGTTCATAAGTTTGTAAAACTCTTCTACATAAATCATTATTCGTATTCAGCGTTATCGTAAATTGTATTATTGTTGGTGTATTAAAATATACAAAAACACTTGTGTATCAGGTTTCTTGAAAAATATAATAGATTGGAAACACATCGAAATTTATTTAACTTCTAAATACAAATCACAATTTAACTCAAATTTAGGCACTTTGAAATTGTAACACGTAACAAAGTGAAATTTTATGTAAAACCATCTCAATCATTTGCATAAGAAAGTAGACAAATGACCAATAATTTGCATTTCAAATCACATGGTGAATTATCTGTGTCTGAAGTGCGTAAAAATGAATAAAGGAGAGATTAAGATTATTTTATATCAATGGTTTTGTTTTGCCCTATAATACAACATTATAAATTCCGATTATTTTTCATTAATTTTTTGTGGCCTGGCATGGCCGAGCGCGTAAGGCGTGCGACTCGTAATCCGAGGGTCGCGGGTTCGCGCCCGCGTCGCGCTAAACATGCTCGCCCTCCCAGCCATGGGGGTGTATAATGTGACGGTCAATCCCACTATTCGTTGGTAAAAGAGTAGCCCAAGAGTTGGCGGTGGGTGGTGATGACTAACTGCCTTCTCTCTAGTCTTCCCTCGAGTAGCTTTGTGCGAAATTCCAAAAACAAATCATTATTTTTTGAAGTAGATTTTTAGTTTTGATTTTCGTTTTTCAACAAAAGGATATTCAATAGGCTATTGAACCCTGATTTTTGGTATTAGTAAACTTTCAAGCTTAACGCTGAGTCACCGACTACCTCGAGACTTAGGCAACTTAGGTTATGCATAATTTCTTATTATTCGATGTAGTGATAGCAAAGAAAAAAATCACAGGTTAAGGTCATTACATGCAATGATAACTTCATAATATTCTTTTATATACTTAATATTTAAACGGAAATTATAAACAAATGGTTAAAACATCGCTCTAGAAATATTATATATCACATTCTTAATTATTTTAGGAGGTATTTTTGTCATGAATACATGAGGCTGGATGATTAGGGCACTTGACTCGTAACCACACTATTTGTTGGTAAAAATACAAAATAGAAACCCAATAACCAGAGCACTTTCGAAAGGTAGACCTTTCTTCTTCAGGGGCAAACTATTGTTTTCTCCTTGTTTGGAAGCACTTTTAGTCAATTTGTCTGTAATTGTTCTACTTATCAGAATGGTGCATTCTAGCTACTTCTGACAGAATGTTCAAATCAAAAACCATAATGGATACAAACTCGTTTAAACTCTTCTTTTCTTTACTTTAGTGGAGTCCTTTCAGAAACATGTAAGTGTAAAATATTCCTTTAGAAGCACTATGCACCATGGAATTTGTTGCACTATAAGTATCAACAACGTGTGGCAACTCAAGAGGCTTATCTGTACTGTTACTAAGCCTACTAGTCTTCTCTTCATTCAGTTGCTTATATTCGTTGAATCTGTTACTATGAAACTTCTTTTTTGATTTGTGAGGACTATGCTTCTGTTACTTCTCAAATATTCAGGATTTACCATGGAAATAAGCACTTTTCATGACAAGGTAAACTGCAGGAATGAGTAAAAACACTTTCTTTATTAAACACATAGAGTTTGACCTTTGTGTTTTACTCATCAATGAATAGTTATTGGAACAGTCCATAAATTTTGCCACTGTTCGTATGGGGAGAAATTGAGCTTACAAATTACCAATAGAAGTATACTTACTCCTACTCTAAAATTTATGAACAAAGGAATGAACTGTCATAGTGAGACAGTTTGGAATACGAGTAATATAAGGAAAAGAGCTCGCTTGCTACAAACAAGCAATTTGTGTATGCTATATCATGCACTGGGAAAGATAGAACTACCGGCGAATTGTCTTTTGGTGTTATTAACAAAAACTCACTTAGTACATAGAAATATTGAAACAAGTATTTCACATCTGTTTTGAATGACGCTGAATAAATTGTAAGTAAAAGCATGAAAAATGTCACTGAAAGTTTGCAAAAAAAAGATGGAAAAGTTACTTAAACATCTGAGACGTGTGATGGTACTTTGCAGAAATGAAACTACTGTTTCTTACATAGAGTTGTCACTGTACTTTCAAGTTAATCTGGAAGTCATAGAATATGAACTGCTACGTTTATACTGTCATTCCTATTCTTCAACTAGAAACAGGTCAGCAAAAGAGAAAGAGAAACATTATAGTGTTTGCTTAGCAAACTATGACGGCTCTGTGCCTTCAGTATATGAGGATATTTCAATAACCTTAGAAGAAAAGAGGCCTCAGATACAAAACGTACATCAGCGATGACGACAGTAAATCATTCTATACAGTAAAGGAGTCAAGACCATATGGAGGAAGAAATTTAAAGAACAATAAGTATACAGTACGTGTACAAAGAAGGTTACGAACAGCTTTGCGAAATCTGAAAAAAAAAATGTGAAGGGTTAAAAACACATATTCAAAGGAATATGAGTGCTGGCAGACTCTTTGATAACGTTATTGACAGTCTTTAGAACAAAGTGGATCTGGAAGGCATGTGGAATGCAGCATGGGTAACTTGGTACCATAAAATATTAACTGACATCAAATCTCAGTATCACTTGTGCTTCACTAGTGAAGATTATTAATGCAAATTTCAGCTACCAGCTCAGAATATTTAAATAGTGTAATGAAAGTCGTGAAGCCCGTCTATAAAAGATTATCTAGGGATGAGCTCCTGACAAAATGCTTAGATTGCATCACTCAGATTGCTCATGAATTCCTTAACCGTGTGATATTGAATCATTGCCCCAAGATGGGCTATTACTGATGCTGTCAGTACTTGCAATGATGGAATGTTAATTCAAACAAAAAGAGGATATTTGAAGCACAAAACAAAGCTTCTGTAAAATGAGTAAAGCAGAAACAGATCAGAAAAAATCGTCAAAAGAGGGATTGAAAGTCCAAGGAAGAGGGTGAAACTTATGCTTTAAAAGCTTATTAATACTAAGTAACATATTAATAAAGTAAATTTCACAGCTTGCAGAATGTGGTATACTTACAACGCTAAAATCCGGGTTTCGATACTCTTGGTGGGCAGAGCCCATTGTGTAGCTTTGTGCTTAATTCAAAACAACAACCTTCTGACGTGAAATTTGCTAAAACACTCGTTATACAATTTTAGTAGCGATACTAAACACTAGATGGCAGGTAATAACTGCCGAATGACTTTATAGAAAAAGTACTTTAAAAAATAAAACATGAAAATTTAATACTTGTACTCTAGTAATGGTACTATTTCTGTTAAGAATATTCTGTTTAAACATATCAGAAATGAACATTTTCAATAAAATTCTTTCTCATAAATTAAGAGTAAATTAAGGTTCAAAATATTAGTTCCACCCAAAACTTAAAAACATGGTAGAAATATACTAAATGTCTTCACTAGGCAAATACCTAACAGTTATTGGCATAAAAGATGACCTTCTTTTATCAGTGTGTTGAGCCTTTTTTCTAAAATAAAAATAAAAAACTGTAATTTAAAACTGGAGTTCAGAATTAATATTATTTTCTGTGAGCAACAATGACAAGTATTAATAGGCGAAAGTATCCGGTTATGTCATTATCCTTAGTTTCTTTCTTACCATACGATTGGGAAGTAATTTTGTAACATGGGGATTTCCGGCACATTAGAAAAGTACACTAATTCTCTATTTGACAATTTGTTGTATAGTTAGTCACATACGATCTAAAATGTTTGTAATGGATCTACTATTGTACGATACTTTCATACCTACGTTTGTTTCAATTGGATGCAGTGACGTATATTATTAGGTGTGAATTACGCAAGTACCGTCTATTCTTTAAATTTATAGAATATTCTCGAGAGTAAAAATAAGCAGTACATGTTTCACGAAAATACTACTGTATCTTCCAATATTGTTGAACATTAGAAAATATCGCCTGATTAGTGTAAAAGCTAACCGAGAGACAGTATTATAATATTATTGGTCAGCTATAATCTGTATACTATAAGCCTTGGAAACTATAATTGTGATTAACGCTTATTAATCGGAAAACTACATAATTTGACCAGGAATTTTCATAGATTTCGAACATTAAGAACCGTTTAACTTCAGAAAATTAACTTAGATAAATCGAATAAACATGTAATATTAAAATTCAGTTAATTTCTCTTTTCTAATTGCAGTACTATACTGAAATACCTAAAAAAGTTTTATCGAGTATATTATCACAAGTATAATTAATTATAATAGTGGTTTACCAGCTTGAAGAGGGCGTTTATATCACAGCGTTATTGAAATAAGAAAGGAAACATGAATTAAATATTAGAAAGAACTATGTTTTTGTTTCATGATGTTAAAAAAATACGTGGATTTAAGAATGACAGAGATTAAATATCAGGTCATTCCATAAGTAATGTCCGATAATTTAATACAGAAAGTGTATCATCATTTTTGTCTTTGTAGAAGGCTTTAATAACTAAAATATCTAGTGGGACATTTATAAAAATATTCAGACAAACAAAAAATAACTCAACTTCACTTTTTCAGATCATTAATCAAATAAACCCTTATGAAGATGGATATGTCTGAGGACCACATTAGGCATGTAATGCATTATGAGATTAAAAAGGCAATAGTGCAGCAGAAACAATTCGAAACATTCAAGGTTTTTATGATGTGGAGTCTCTCAATGAAAGAAAATATCGAAAGTGGTTTTTAGAAGTTCAGGTCTGGTGGCTACAGCTTAAGTGATGCGCCACGTTCAAGTGGTCCTGTCGAGTTTAATGATGACTTGCTGCTGGCTGCACTTGATGAAGATTGTGCTGTAACAGTTAAAGAACTAGCACAGAAGCTTAATTCAACTCATTCAACAGTTCGCCGTTATCTGCAATAGCTAAGAAAAGTGTCAAAACTTGGAAAATGAGTCCCCATGATTTGACAGAAGACAATCTTAGAGCAAGAGTGGACATTTGCATTTCTCTGTAGTCTCGTAAACGTAGCTCATCTTTTTTGGACAAGTTAGTAACTGGAGATAAAAAATGGAAATATTACAAAAATGTTAAGCTCTGCAGACAATGACTCAATACAGGTAAGCTAGCTAAAGCACAGCCCAAAATGGACATCCACCCTTGGAAATCTTGTTAAGCGTTTGGTAGGATATTGTTGGTGTGATCCACTTTGAGTTACTGCCACTTAATGTAAAGTTTACATCAGACTTCTATTGTCAACAGTTAGAGCGCTTAAATGTTGCATTGAAAGAAAAGAGTCATACTTTGATCAATCGTAAAGATGTTGTGTTACACCAGGATAATCCACGGTCCATACTGCTAGCTGGACTGGGAAAACTTCTACACCCTCCTTAGGCTCCAGTCCTTGTCCCATCTGATTATCATCTGTTCCGAAGTTTGCAGAACTATCTTGATGGAAAAGAGCTTGGAACACATGAAGATGTCAAAACTACCATCTCCAAATTGTTTTCCTCCAAATTCTAAGAATTTTATAGAAGTGAAATTCAGAAGCTGATGAATCGTTGGCAGCAAGTAATTAATAATAGTGGAACATACATTATTGATTAAATAACGTTACAAGCGTTTGAAATCCTTTCTCTTTTTCTGCGGCCCGACATGGCCAAGCGTGTTAAGGCGTGCGACTCGTAATCTGAGGGTCGCGGGTTCGCATCCCGGTCGCGCCAAACATGCTCCCCCTTTCAGCCGTGGGGGCGTTATAATGTTACGGTCAATCCCATTATTCGTTGGTAAAAGAGTAGCCCAAGAATTGGCGGTGGGTGGTGATGACTAGCTGCCTTCCCTCTAGTCTTACACTGCTAAATTAGGGATGGCTAGCACAGATAGCCCTCGAGTAGTTTTGTGCGAAATTCCAAAACAAACAAACAATTCTCTTTTTCTGAACCTAAAATCAGACATTACTTAAGCAATGACCTCATAAAAACCCTATAGCCCGAGAGCTTTCGAAAGGTGAACCTTTCTTCTTCAGGGGCAAACTGAGTAACCTATGTTTTTGTTTTTAACTTATACATAATAAAACCTTAGTGTTGTTTTTTGTTGTTGAAAACACTACCATTATCAGGTAAGATAAATCCAATTTTTATCGAGCCATTTGTGTTAGTTTTATAACTTTGGTTCTGCCAAACCTGATAATTTTATGAAATAGAGCGTTTAAGATAGCTGTAAATAGTGTTTATTAATTTCTTTAGAAATTTGAAACATTAAAAAAACTATATAACTACCATTTGTTGAAATTAGTTATGATAAACAAATATTAAAATAGGCATAAAATTGTCACAAATAGGTTCAATTATTTTCAAGACTTTTTCAGAAAAAGCTATAAGCTTTTATTCACAATATTTTTAACAGTTATTAAGTGTAACTTATAAAGAAATAATTGTCATTCAAATATATTTTTTACAGTTTTTCTCATTTTTATAACACCTGTTGTATCATTAGAACACTATGAAAGCATTTACATTGTTGAATAATAAACAGGATCTGACAAACCTTGTAACCTATGCGCATGCGTCTTTTCCGAGAAAGGCTGTTTTTCACAGTTTCAGGAGAGTAACAGCCTTGTTTTGAGACGATTGGAAACGACGTTGATCATCTGTCTTGCATGTATTTTATGTAACAAAGGTAGTGTGGATAAGTAAGTAGCATAGGTACTATAAATTTGGTTTCGAATCAAATCTATGTCGAAATTATTGTTACACTTTAAAATTATTCTTTACTATTATGTTGTTTTTATTGAAAGAAATGTACATATGTTTAGAAATCAAACATCAGGTAGTGGTATAGTATTTTAAATCAGATGAAATAATCCATGGTTATAAAAGTAAAGTCTAAAGAAAATATAATTGAGTCGAGGGCATTTGGTTAAGCCTGATTTAGGCTCTTAGTTCTAGTAGATACGTAGTACCAGGCATGTTCTTTTGTCAGACTGAACGTAGTCGGACATTTTGAAATATCAAACTACGTCTTGTATGTTATAAAATATACATGTTTAGTAATCATTATTTGTTAATAATTAGTTTACATTATCATATGGTATTGAATATAATTATTATTTTTATACATGTCAATTTTAAATGTTCTACCAAAATTTAATTATTTTTACATAAAATAGGCAAAGGTTTACAAGTTGCCTAACGTATAATACAAATAGTCACATACTAATTAGTAATACAGTTGTTACTTGATATATAATTTATTCGTATTAAGTTGTTAGCTTTTACAGATTGGTAATTACTAACAGTAGCACTACCAAGACTATTAATAAAGTGAAGCAGTTAGATATAAATATCGTAGAGATTATGAATTATAAAACGTTCACGTTTCTTGTATTGTCGCTGTGAATCACTGGGCCTTAGAATAAAAGCTAAATTGATTTTTTTATGACTCCTGCAAGTAATGACTGAACTTCATATACTTTTATAATTAGTTTCAATAATCATTGCTATTCATATTATGAGTTTGGTCCTAAATATATGTTTAAAACAACTTGTGCGTGTGGAAATGGCTTGGAATTGTTGGCTCAACAATTGTATATGGAATATGGCTAACCTTATTTTCCAAAAGTAGGTGCTGTAACCATTTTTTTTATGGTCAAACCACACTTTACCAAAAATATCATGCAGACATGAGCTACAAGATTCTTTTTTCATTCACCACAGTTTGCATAAGCATTATTTTTGTGAACTATGCTTCTATGTAGTACATTAGAGAAACTCAACTATATTCCATTAGCTTTGATTGGTTCTCTACAAGCCTACAGGGAAGATTTCTCAATTGGAAGGTTAGTACTTTGGCCCTTCTGAAACACTAACATCACATCTTTGTTATTAAGAATAAAAAAAAAAATTAAACATAAATTTTCAGTACTCTGAAAAATGTAACATTTGCTTTTAAGAATCAACAACTGTAAACATGAACTTTTCATTGCAGCTAGTGTTTTAACTTTTCTAATGCATATAACATAAGACCAAATAAAATTCAAATAAGCAATAAGTTTTTGTGATTCTTCTGATCTCTTCCATTTTGTTCTCCATTACAAAATTTATTTCCCATTCAAAATGGTCCAATGGTAGACAAGTTTTGATTCAACATAAAGCAGAGAATATTTCAGCAGAACAGGATGTGGCTGGAACAATGCTGAATATTTGTGCCAACTGAAAATAAGTAGAAAGGAGTTTTGACAAATTATACCCTGAAGATGCATGGACTTAGTTTTTCTTGATTGAGAATACCACAACCTTTCTTTCTGAAGATAATTGATTCTCATTCAGTCCATAAAAGTTGCAAACTAATGAGACATCATCTGTAGTATCTTCTTTTTCTGGTTGCATTATAACAGAAGAGAGACTGCAAAGAATATTTTGATAATTTTCATCTAAATGTTCAATTTGCTCATTAAAAGCTTGAACATTGGGAAAGATGTCTCTTGCATAAGAGGTTAGACTATCAAAATGTACATTAGCATATGCAAATCAGCTTCTGAGGTACATTTTGTTGGTATATGGTGGCAAGAAATGGTCAGTTCTTTGAAACTGATATGTTGTTCCTTAATTATTTCTTTTGTCTTTCATGAAATTTGTGGCTTCCCATAGCTTAAGTTTTTTGTCTCTAGTGATTTAAGGTTGTTGATGGTTAAATCAGCAAATTTTCTCACTAAAAATAATCTATTTTTTCTGATTTGACGGTAATACAACAAAGATGAAGTTTCATTTAAAGTTTTTTCCAAGACTAGGAAAGTGAGGATGAACTATAAGTCAGATTGAAACTGAAAGGCTTTTACCTATGGCTGAAGTGCTAGAATAGTTTAAAACAATTTTAAGGGTGAGAAATGTAGCTTAATTGCATTTAAGTTCATTGCTGCAGCATGTCTTGTGGCCAAGCGGGGCTCACTCTGGGATTGAAGTAAAATGGCTTTCTCTCTGCGACTTTTTTTTTTAATTTTCTGATAAGATAATAAATTGATTGTATTGTTCCTACAGTGCTTCTCAAAATGGCAAAGTTAAGCAAGTGATCAAAAACAATGGACATAAATTGATTTTGAGGCCACAGTTTTGATTAGACTGATGATCAGTGTTCACATGTCATTTTACTGGTGCCATTATATACTTGGCCAACTATCAAAGAAAGATCAAGACCCTGTTGCAATAAAGTTTCTGTAATCAATTCAAAAAAGGCTTGGGCTTTTGTTGATTTTGCCAGGAGGCAGCCTGAAATGTAGTGAAGGCAGAGAGAAAGTTGCACTTCAAGACTGACATCCATAGTTTCATCTGTGATGACAGAATAAAAAGCACTGAATTTTACTTAATCGGTTATTCATTTTCTCAAACTCGTTGCAGTCAGATTCAAAATTTCATCTTGAATATCTCAACCATTATTTATCGGCCAACAAGCTCTGTGAACTTTTCCTTAAACCATGGAAGATTGTTACTCTGCAAGTGCAAAAGTTCAAGAAAATTCCCTTGATTTAATCAGAAGAATTGCATACATTAAAGTGACCTTCATGGTCACCTTTTAATGGCAAAGTTTTGCTCAGCAAGAAAAATGAGTGTTTCTATCACTTTGGAAAGACAGTCCATTCAGTTGTACTTCATTTTTCCCTTTTGTTTTTTGGCTTGAACTAGTACAGAGCTCTGAATTTCTGTTGCTTTTGAATGGATCCATGCTATCAGTTGATTTTGATGGCTTACACTTTTAGCATGTTTTTGCAATCTTTTTGGTTTTGATCATTTAACAAATGTGAATGTTCTACAAGATTTTGGAACAAACTTCTCGCAAGGGTAACAAGTTGCAGAATCAGAATCTGGATAAGATATCTGAGGAAATTCTTTATACCACTTAGCTTGAAATGATCAGCAAATCCCATAGATAGAGATAATTTGGAAAGTTGTGGACCAGCAAATTCAAAACCACTAACCTTTTCTGCCAACTGGTCTTTCCAGATAGTTTCATTTTGATCATATTCTGAATCATCACTGGACAAATCAGAATTGTGTGAGAGCTTTCACCTCTTCTAAAAGTTTCTTCCTGAAAAATGTGTGCCTATTTTGAAACAGTGCTTTTGACTTTTGTCAAAACTGGGTCAGTCAAACTGACTTAAGATTTCAAATCAGTTTCTTCTACTGTTCATTACTTTTGATTCCCATTGCAAATAATGTAAATGGAGCAAAACCAAAAAACTAATTTTTTTTGCAATTCTGTTATGATTTCATATAATTTGGACTTGTTTCTACCAGTCTTCAACATATCACTGTAACAGCTTTGAATATGTCATGTTTCTATGGTCATTGCCTGACTTTTTCACTTTCTGAGCATTTGGCTTTCTGATGATCAACTGCATGTCCTTTTCCAAAATCTTATTGCAAAAAAGACCTAGAACAGAGAAAGGCAAAAAGCTGATTAGTTCAAAAATGGAGAAAAAAAACAAGTGAAAGTAAGTAGTGTAATCTTAAAGAAATTTATTCCAAATATTCATTCAAATGATCTTAATCCCCATGCCCTGGTCAGGCTAAAATACACAAGAAAATGGTGTAAGGTATGCAAAAACATGTTAAGTTTTAAATTTTATTAATTTATTCACAAAATGTAAATATTTTAAATCAAAATAAATGTTTAATAATAGAATTAAGAAAAAATATCTAATTAAAATACAAAAATTGAAAAATCTTTCTTCTAAAAACATTTTTCACAACATAAATATTAATTATAAAATAATTTTATGGTTTATATATTTCCTTTTTCAATCCACCCTAACCATTAAAGTTTTAGATATCTTGTGAATTTATGGTATGAAGTACCTGCAGTTGGTTGTGTAGTATTGGTTCATATGTCAGTTTTTTTTATAACCTTTGATCTAAATAGCTTGTTTTTGGTCAGTAATATTCAAGTTATAAATTAATAAACTTTTGAGTAGAAGTAGTGTAAAATACTTTGGTTACTTTTTATCTGCAATATGTCTTTTAAAGGTTTTTGTCAAATACCAGAGCTTTTCAGACCATCTAGTAAAAGATGTAGTGAAATGTTTACGTTAACAGTTTACTTCACAAGAACTTCGGTGTGAACTATGTTGAAATATTTTCATTAGTTTGTATTTATATTACAATCCAAAAAAAAATTTAGGATGGTATTCTTAACCATTGTGCTATAAAGTTGGTATAATATACACAAGTTTGTCTACACATTAGCACTATTAGTACAGCATGTGTATTTTCACAAAATTTGATAACTTTTAGTAGAGATTACAAGTATTTTGTATACAAAAAATCAGATGTTTAAATTAAATATTTTTACTGAAGCTTTCTTTTCAAATGGTTTCATTACTAGTCTGAGTGCAAAGTGATTTCATGTTATGATTTAATAAAATTATTCTTCATCCCAAAAATCTCAATTTGTGTAATCTCTAAAACCACCTAAATACATTTCAAACATTTGTTCATTAAGACTATTTTATTTTTGATACTCTGTGGGGTCTCTCACTTAACTAACCTTGTAACAATAAAAAAAATTTAGGAAATGAATATAAACTATGCTTTTTGTGTTCTAGAATGACTAACTTATAACAAAAATAGAAATGTTCAGTCTCAAAGTAGCTTAAGTATTATGCTATATATGAATATATATATTTATTATATTGACCTTTCAGTCATGCCAAACAACTTGCATTGACAAGGTGCACTCATAATCTATTCAGTAATATAGAACTGGCTGTGTTTCAGTGGACTGGTGTTTTGTAATAGTCATATTTCAATTATTACACACACACGTTTTTTAGAAATACATTATTAAACTTATTTTTCTTAAAATATAGAACAATAAATCTGAAAGAAAAACAATTATCCCTTCTCATGACTGACCTTTGTACTCAGTTGTTGCTGGACATAGGTTGCTGAACCTTTAAAATTTTGCATGTGGAGGACATCAACTTTTTCAGGTTTTATTTATATCTACAGTTGAATAACCAACAAATCATAACTACACTGATACCATAGAATTCCATTATAATTTATTAAGCTTATAAACTAAGCTGTACTTAGGTTTTAAAATAATAAACTTTGAGCAGACTAAAGACACAACCTATATCTCCTTGAACTTGAATTGAAAGAATGTAATAGCCTTTTCATTTATTTGTATACAAAATGCTGAGAAAACCACTAAGGATATTCTGAGTTGTTTTCATGTCTCGCATACTGTAGAAAGAGTATGTAAAGGGACCATTTAAAAAAATGGAAAGTCGAATGATACCACCATGTTTAAATTAGTGCATAAGCCATATCTCGGTAAAATAAAAATACTATGATTTTATTTTGTATTATACCCTGTCGATGTTAGTAATTTGAGTTTCTAATTTGTACAAAACTGGACTTAGTAGTTTGAAATCACAAACCACTCATTTTAAATAGTGCTGCATTCAACATACCAAGTGACTCACTAAAATCTATTTTAATATTTAATTCTAGATTAAGAAATTAACTTGTATATAATAAAGTTTGGATTATAATTTACAATTTGATTCTAAACTTATTGACATAACTTTAAAATAGTAGTTCAATGAAATTTTGAATGCAAGTCAAACAAATGAGATGGCATGTTAATTTTAACTGTGTATTATTAAATATTTCATTGAAATAACGTGCAAATTATTTAGAAGAGATGGAAAACCAGCAAGTTAGTTTTAATCTTGGATCAGATCAAGTAACCACAGCATCAACAAGAGAAGGTAGTATTAGTAATTATTAATAAAAACTAGTCAATGTGAATAAGTGTGTGATGATAAGTTAACCACAACATACCTGCTATACTCAGTGTAAGTGTAGTCATTTCCCAATGTTAGAACTCTTCAGTGTGGCTGGGATACATCATACATAATAGCAGTTAAGATGTTATTGATATTAACTGTCATGATGTGAAACCAATTAAGTTGGTGAAGAGTAATTTTTCATAACTTGATTCATGTCTCAACACATTAGAATAAGGTTTAAGATTAACATCATTCATGATTCATTATTATAATTTTTCAAAGTAACCTGTTATTCAGAAGCATGGGAATGGTAATCAGTCATCCTAAGCAAAGTCATGTATTCTCCATGCTCAACAACAAAGTTGTTGATGAGGACAAACCATCCTTTACAGCCACTGATATCAATCTGGAAGAACTACTACACAGACAGCTTTACATTAACTATAGTTGGAAATGTAGCTTTAAAATGTTTTATTCTCTACTAAAGTTGTATCTTCTCCATGCTTGGTTATCACAAAACTGGACAGTATTTCAGAGCCTTAACAGCACTTAAAAGCAAAATTTTTTAAGACCTTGCAGCATTAAGACTGCCTTTCATCATCAAGCCATTGTCCTTTTCAGGTAGGAAACGTTTACAATGACTATCCTCAACCAAGTAGGAGATTACCTAAAAGGTGCCTCAGAAGTCGGGTGTTACAGATCTACCACTAAGATAATCCATCACCATTAGATCTTAAATCCTTCTATGTGGAATAAATGTTTGGTGCTACTGGGACCTGTGGAAATCAATTTAGTCATAAAATGTTGACACAACCCCGGGGCTGTAACCTAGTGCTTAGCTTATGGTTATTCCTGCCTTTCCACCCATCTTCATTTGCAAGCTACATTTTGGGTAAATTATTTATTTCATCCTACACAACACTGAATGAGAGCCAGTTCATTATTTTGTGAAGCAACATCTTTCATGAGGCTTGTGGAACAATTAAGCTCACAACAAGCAGCACAAGGGTGAAGTTCACAGTCACATTGCAAGCTATCCTCAGTATTCACTATTACTGAAAACATCATAAACTCCACACAGATGATGCTACTACCATAATATTTAACTTTTATGCAATTCTGCATAATATTCTTAGTTTGTCCCTTGATGAATGGCAGAAAGAAAAGTAGCTGCCTAATAAAACAATCTAGTCATGTAGGGAATGAAGCTGCTTGGCAGTATATTGACATCCTCTGCACTAGAAAGGTGAAAATAGCAACCAATGAAAATTAGCATTGACAGAGGAAACTTGAATTAAATAAAGTATGGAATAGCATAGAAAAACAAAAGATGAGGAATCAGTAGAATGGTATAGTCATAGATTTGATGAAATAAACTTTTTTGTACCATTTGATTTTTTCTAATAAACTTCATTAATTTTTAAAAATACATTTTTGTCTTAAGTGTTGTATCCATAATTTTAACAAGCTTTTCAGTGCTTAGTTTCACCCACGTATATTTATTGATTGAAACTCGCACATACTGCAGACCTTGATGCTTGAAAAATATATTGTAAACAACCCCCACTAAGCAGTACACACAAGCTGTTAGTATAATGATACTGTATATCTATTCTTTGCTTACAAAATTATACCATTTTTTTTCTTCTAAGTAAGCCTGTGACCATATTTCGAGGGCAAAGTGAGGATAAGAATCAAATATAATGCACATTGACAAATAAACAAAGTAACAACCAACAGAAGTTTCTATACCTGGTAAAATTGGGAAAAAAAGTTAGTCTCCAAAGTTTGGCACATAACAGTTGACTGTTACTACAGTATATAATGTGAATAACAAATTAACAGCTTATGTCCCCAGAGTGGTTTTCTAAACCATTTCAATCTTTGAAAAAGCTTACCAGGTTTTTCCAATCCAAGTTTTCAAGTAGGTAGTTGTGTCTGTAGACTGCTCAGTTTTATATTTTTATAAACCTAAATACAGCTTAGTTTCTAAATTTAATAAATTATAATGGGATTCAGTGGTATCAGTTTAGTTATTTTTTTGTTATTCAACTGTATGTATAAAACCTTGAATTTTGTTTGATCTCTTCCACATGCAAAGTTTTAAAAGGCTAACAAGTGAGTTCCATTACAAGCTAGTACAAAGCTGATAGGAAGAGAATTGTTTTACTTCTTGATTTATGGTTCTATATTTTAAGAAAAAGTTTAATTTATTTCTAAATAGTAATAATCTACACACTAGTCCACTAAAACAAAGCTACAACAAGGGAAGCTAAAGGTCAATTTTATGACTTAAGTGCATGTGCACCACATCACTGCAAGTTGTGTTGTTAGGTAGGCATGACTGGAAGGTCAGTATTAAAACAATAATAAATACACATGTTCATATATATTGCATTGAGACTTAAGCTACTTAGGCTAAATTGTATTTTTGTTATAATATGTAGTCATTCTTGCAAAAAGCAATTTACATTTACTAATTTTTATGTTTACAAGGTTAACTGATGGACCCCATATACTTCGTATAGAAAATAACAATGTCTTGCTGAAAACAAGTGTTTGAAATGCATTTGAGGTTTTACATGTGCAAATAGAGATTTTTAGGATGAAGAATACTTTTCTTAATGATGACATGAAATTGAAATCACTTTGCATTCAGACTAGTTATAAAACACTTTACAAATGAATCTTTAATCAAAATTTCATTAAAAGATCTGATATTTTGTATATAAAATGTTTGTAATCTTTAAAAGTCTACCAAATTTTGTGAAGATGTGCATGCTGTATCAAAAGTTAGACCATGCAAATGTATAGATGATATCGTGTGTAATATCAAGTCTGTAGTGAAATGGTTAAAACAACACACCTAAACATAGATTTTACTGAACTGTGTGGTATGTTGAATACAACACTGTTTGAAATTAGTTGTTTGTAATATCAAATACTAAGTCTGTAGTTTTGTACAAACTAGGGACTCATTTCTAATATTGACAAGCTATAATGTAAAATAAAAACCTAATATCTATTTTACTGAGAGATGTCTTGTATACTGAATCAAACATGTTGGCACCATTCAACTTTCCCAGTGGTTTTCTTGGCCATTTAAGTCAGTGAAAAGCTACCACATTCTTTTGTGCAAAGTTTTCAAGTAGGTAGGTTCCATTTTATTCTGCTCAAAGTTTCATACTTTTTAAAATCTAAATATATCGTAGTTACTAAGTTTAATAAATTATTGGGAAATTCTATGGTACCAGTGTAATTTATAATTTTTTGGTTATTCAACTGAGATATAAAAACAAAACAAACCTAAAATACAATTGATATCTTCCGTGTGCAAAATTTTAAAAGGCTTAGCAACCTGTTTAGTGACAAGAGTACGAAGGTCATAACAAGAAGAGATAATTGTTCTTTACTTTTCTTATTCTATATTTTAAGAAAAATGTTTAATTATATCTAAATAATGGTAATATATATATATAGTGAAATTAACTACATTTAACTGAAGTTAAATAACTAAAATCATGAGAAAAGATTGCATTAGTTAGAAACAGCAAATCCCAACCTCTGATTAATTATAACCATAATATTTTAAAAGCCAAAACGCATTAAAATTTAAAAAATTAAATAAAATATGCTGGATTTTTAAAACAAATTCTAGGGTACAAGCTAAAGTTTGGGATTATAAAATGTATCCTTGGTTTTGGAGGTGAATGAAGAAATAGTACCCACTTTGTGGTAGGGGATACTGTCTATAATAACTGAAATGTGACTGTATATTACAAAATACTAGTCCATTAAAACCTAGCCAAGACAGGTGACTGTATATTACAAAATACTAGTCCATTAAAACCTAGCCAAGACAGGGAAGACTTAAGGTCAGTTTTATATTACTGAATACATTAGTGCATGTGCACTATGTCAGTGCAAGTTACATAATGTTAGGTAGGGTAAGCATGAGTGGAAGGTCAGTGTAATAAATAATATATATGTTCATGTATAGCATGATGAAACTTAAGTAACTTAGAATAAACATTTATTTTTTTTCATGTTATAATTTGTAGTTATTTTCTAATTTTTTATGTTTGAGGTTAATTGACAGAACCCATGTAGTTAGTGTAGAAAATTACAGAATATGAAGTCTTAGTGATAACAAACATTTAAAAGGTATTTGGGAGGTTTCAGAGATTACACAAGTATTTGAACTTTTTGGAATGAAGAATACTTTCCACTCAGATGAGTAACAAAACAACTATTTTCCGAAACAAATCTTCAGTAAAAATTGTATTAAAAAATCTGATTTTCTGTATACAAGATGCTTGCAATCTTTACTAAGTCTTAAATTTTGTGAAGAAACACATGCTCTACCAAAAGTTAGTACACATAATGTATGCAGATGTGTAATGAACTCTTGTGTGTTATAAGCAGCCCATTTCAAAAGGGTTGAGGTGACTAAACACTGCTCAAAATGCTTAAGGCTCTAGACAGAACACTATTTTCACTAGATGCACATTAAATTCTTTTTTTGTGTTTAGAAACACACACAAGGGTACTCAGTTTTAATTCCATGTCATACTAAACCATTCCTTGGGCCTTTCTATTTTGAGTTTATCATAAGTACATCAGAATTGTTCATTTTTAGCGTCTTGTACAGCTGTTGTGGAAGAAAATTTAAAAACTATATATCCTTCGTGGCGTTACACCAGTTTACTGGATGTTTCCAAAATATATTTTGATGTTCAGTCTCAAATGAAGAAAGATTTTGATTCTAGATAGTCTGTAACATTGGAATGATTAATTCTCAGTTTGTCTATTTTTCTCAGGTAATTAACACTAACAGTAGTGTATTCACTGTTCTTTCTGGTGCCCTGCTTAAAAGAAAGTATACTTAAGATGCCTGAAACCTGATAGCATTTCTAGCTCAAGTTTGAACTTTTTCAAAAGATTTTCACAGTGTATACTTGAAGTTTATTTTTTGAGTTCCTGTAAGGTATCCTGTTTTTTTCTTTACTGTGTGCAGTACCTAATAGCATAAAATGTTTTTAAACTGTATAGGTGGAATAAAGCATACATCCAGTACATCATAGTATAAGCAACAATTTGATAGAAAAATACTCATCATTTTTTAGAGATTTGTGAAATTTAGTTGATGCTGCTCTTTCCTTGCAACCAGCAAGAAAATTCACTCACTTGGACAAAAACTATCCAGTTACTTAATGATTCAATCCACATCTTTTGGGTATTACATCATGTACCATGCATTTTGGGAAAATTAAAATACTGCAAACGAATTGTACTGGAAATTGTTTCAAAGTGCATTTCGAACTTTCTGGATTGTATGAGTAAGTAACTTACAGGCATGAAGTCTTCTTTCTACATCAGCAATTATTTTAGATACACTATCTTTCAATATCAGCCCGGCATGGCTAAGTGGTTAAGGCACTCGACTCATAATCTGGGAATCATGGGTTTGAAAGGTCGGCTGTTTTATGCCACGGCTAAAAAAATAAAACTCCAATGAATATACAATACGGTATATAAATTCTAAACATTTAATTGGTACTTAAGTAGCAAAGGCTATCAAATCAGTTCTTTTAATTACCTTTATATGCTTGCTTGACAAAAATAAACCAATTCTAAAGTTCAAAAGTAACTTAACAGTGTATATCATCAATTTAGGTCTTTGCCAGCAACTTAAAGCTGCATACAAAGTCAATGGCAATTTTAATGTAAAATAAACCAAATTAAATCACTGAATTTATCCAGACACATTACAAATATTTTGAAAAAATGTTTTTCTAATTTTAATAAAGTGCTTGCAATTTATATATACATGCATTCCGCTACTGGTAACTTTTAGGTTTACTTTTGAAACGAATATTATATTATATTGTACTAATGAGTAAAATTGTAAGAATTTGATAATACAAGCTGTATGTATAGTGGCAAGTAATGAAGGGATATCGTTAGAAGTTTGAGTTGAGTACAGAAACAGGATAACATATATTGTAACATTTACTATAATGTATCTGTTTTGATACTAATGTTTAAGTCAAAT
Source organism: Tachypleus tridentatus (assembly GCF_004210375.1). Taxonomy (NCBI): domain Eukaryota; kingdom Metazoa; phylum Arthropoda; class Merostomata; order Xiphosura; family Limulidae; genus Tachypleus; species Tachypleus tridentatus. Next base: position 85,258,950 of record NC_134835.1, read on the forward strand.
TTATGCTTAGAAATGTTCATAACCTGTACTGTTAAATCTATTTCATAATTTCTGCCTATTCACTTAAGTTGTAGAAGATTCTCAAATGGAAGAATCAACAGTCTATGTACATGTAAACACTAGTCCAATGTATATTGTTCTGCAGACTGTAATTTCTAGAAACTTTCTTTACACATATGACTGTAACAAGATGTGCCAAAAGACTATATATTATTAGTTTGCCACAGTTGGTACACTATAAATTTTGAGTGACAATGTACCTCATTATGATTATATTCTCATTTTTTTGTCTGATTGTTCACTTTTTCAGGTCTTTTTGCTATATTTAGTATAAAGTTTGAATCAAATTTTTGTTAAAATCTCTTCATCTGCCATTCCATTTGGTAAGTGTTAACATTGAGATACATTTACAATTGTAAGTGAAACCAGAAACAAATGATCATTATGATTTCCAATATGACAGCTCTTGCAATCCCATGTCATGCAGAAAATTAAAGTACTTTATGAAGTATAATTTGTATCATTACCCAAATTTTTAAAGCTATTCTTGTTGTTCTGAATTTCCTATTAATTAATAAAAATTTTTAACTTGAAACTTTAAAACATTGATTTAATTTCTCAGCTACAAATATTGTATTATTGTGTGTATCATTGATAGCTTAGGGCATTTAAATACTAGTTGTCTGTGAGCTTGTTACATGCAAGTAAACAACAGCTGATTGAGTGAACAGCATGCATCATGATAGACCTTACAGGAGCTCTAAAAATCCTTGCAAAATCCATTTTACGTTGGTGAGATGTTGCCCGTCAAACATTATAAAGCCTGAAACACTAAAACTGAAACACCCAGTATTAGAAGCTAGTTGCCTATATTTATACATTATTTAAATAGGGATTTATATAGACTTTTTCAAAACAAACCTACTATTAAAGTGCATTTAAGTTGGAAGTTTCATATTTATATTATGAGTGAATAGATAACCAAACACTGTACACATTTTCCAGTTATTGGCAACAGACAAGACAAAAAACGTATATAGACTGCTCAGTCCATCTAATTCAGACAGTGTTCACATTTCTGGTTAGCTTATGGTTGACTGCACAGGTGAATTATTCTCAGTTGAACAATTAAAAACAGAAGGAAACCAAATAATTTTGATTATGTAAGGTGTACAAGTCATGGATTTCAAAAGGTGTGTACAGACAGAATTGTTTGTCATAATATAAAGTTTGAGTACATGTATACTGAGCATAGTCTCTTCATGTCTACTTTTTATTTTTGAAACAGATTTGTGTATTTTTTGTATTGCAGTTGTATATGTATTTTGGTTTTTTTCTATTATAGATAATTTAGAATGGTGAAGGAAACAGCCTTTTATGAAATTTTAGGAGTTAAACCAGACTGCTCTGACAGTGAGCTAAAAAAAGCTTATAGGAAGTTAGCCTTGAAATATCATCCTGACAAGAATCCTTCAGAAGGAGATAAGGTACGTTACTGATAGTAATACTGGTGTGAAAATATAACTGAAAGCAAGGGACCATTTAGTCCTTTAAGGATGTTCTTGTGTACCCACACTATCAAAGACTGAACACAAAACCCACTTTTATTCTTCTTGAAATTGAACCTCCTGTAACTCCTGCTGATGCCTCAATTCATCACACAAGGCCAGTCTCCCTGTTAGGGAAATATAACTGCCCTATAGTTCAGTCTTTTCCGAAAATATGTTAACGATAAATGTTTAATGGAGTGCTTGATTAACTTATTTTTGGAAAAAGGCATTAAATCTATACACACTATTACAATTGAGGCCTAATATACACAGAAGTGATCATAACATTTTCATAAATATGCTGAGCTGGCCTGCATATAAATTTAGGTAGTGTAACAATTAATTATTGGGCTAATTTAGTGTAAGTTTTGGGTGATTTTTTTTTAATATTTTACTATCACTGTTCTACAGTTTAAAAGGATCTCTCAAGCTTATGAAGTGCTATCCAACCCAGAAAAAAGAAAAATATATGACAGAGGTGGAGAAGAAGCAATCAAAGAAGGAGGTGGAAGTGGTCATGGATTTTCATCACCTATGGATATTTTTGACATGTTCTTTGGAATGGGTGGTGGAGGTGGACGGAGACGAGAGCGTCGTGGGAAAGATGTTGTTCATCAGTTAGGAGTAACCCTTGAAGAGCTGTACAATGGAGCAGTGAGAAAGTTAGCATTACAGAAAAATGTAATTTGTAACAAATGTGCTGGTAGGTTTCTGTTTTGACTCATCTTTCAATCTGTTGCAAAAAACATCAAAAAATTTGCTTTTTTTATGAGTAACTGTTAAACAGTGCAAAATTCTACTAGTTATGAATTTTAATTTCATTTTTTCTTTCATCATTCTTTGGGTAAATAAATGAGGAATTTTGATTCTCTTGAAGTTGTAGATCATGACACCAATGGAAACTGGATAATATATTTTTGAGGAAGTTTTTATAATTCTTGTTTATTTTATTATTTTTTTAATTTTCTTTAGAAATTTGGTATGCAGTCCTACTTTAAAAGTTCTAACATCACAATCTGACATGGTCAATCCTTTTGATCAGTTCACCTAGTTGTTGCATTGTAAAGGTTTCCATCATGTTTTTATTATCGATTTGTGTTCAAAACATTTGAGAAGGTTGTTTTTATTTAATAAGATGCATCCTGTTTAATGTAACCTTGGCACATGCAACAAACATTTTTTTTTTTTTTTTTTATAAAGACTATTTTTTTTTACCCTGATGTCAATACTATGGTTATTTAAGTACTCTATTTCACGCATGCACTATTTGGTATGATATATTTACTTAAGTAACAGCACATTCAAATGTTTGGCAGGAAAAACACCTAATAAACATAAATAATGGTGGCGGTTCATTTTCTGGATTTTTGAAAAGTGTAACATAATCAGACCTTTTGAAATTAAACTAATTGATAATATTTCTGTTTCCTTATTCAAAATCTGTTGTAGGATTTTAGAATTAGTTTTACACACCTTTCTTGGGAAGGCTATAAATCTGCTCAGTGAAAACAATGTTAAACTTGTAATTTTTTTAAAGATCATAATCATTATTAAAAAAAAAAAGCTTTGAAGACAGTGATGTTTGATATACCAAATAGTTTATTTTATTGTAACAACTTAGTGATGAGATTTGCGAAAACCAGTAACATTTTGTGGCAAAGTGAAATGGAAACGAAAAATGTATCAAAAATAGTTTGAATTAAGAGGAAAGATTAAGATGGTGTATTTAATGGAACTGGAATGGTTCAGAGAAGCTCAATTCTTTCAACATGGGCTTGGTCCCACAGAACAACCTCAACCATTTTGTGCTTATATTCATGCTATAACTTTTAAATTACTTTGTGTATCTTTGCAAAATTTTTTAGATTATCAGTAAATATTACAAGGCTTTTGTATGGAAGATATCCAGTTTTTAAATTATGGCTCAAGGTGTATGTACCCTTTTTTCATTGCTTTTTTCTTTTCATGAAGTAATTTTCATTTAATGTTTTTATGCATCAGAAAAAATTTTCAAGGTTCATATGTGAAGTCTTTATAATGTTAGATAGTTACAAAATATTTTTAAGAAAAAAAAATTCACTAATTAATCTGTTCAAGTTTACTCAGTTTGATATTTTAACCACAATAAAAAAATAATAATTAGGAAATAAATATGAATTATGCCTTTTTGTCATGTAATGACAACCTATAACAGAAGAATAAATATTTTGGTTAAATTAAATTTATAACACATCTCCCCTCGGTGTGGATTCCTGTGCGTGGTGAGGGGACCTCCCAGGTAAGGTTCTGTCTGGTTACCTTCTCTGGGATCTAAACATCCACCCACGTGTTTGCCGTGCGTGGCGACCTGTAAAGAGGAGGAGAGGATCCTGGTGGTTGAGGGGTCCAACCCTAACACACCACTTTGGCCTTAAATTCCTGTAGACGGGCAGCCTTTGGGTCAGTCGGCTGGTCCACTTGGGCTAGAGTCAACCAAGTACCAGTGTTGGAAGTTCTCAATAGGTGTTGTGGACACAGTGCTTGATGCTGGTGTTTGGGTATAGTGCTCACGAAACCCTGGCGTTGCTGCATTGTCCTTGCATGACATTGTAGTGCATCCTCTTGCAGGGCTTCATGGTGAAATTTTCCTTTTTTCCTATGGATCCTCCTTCAAAAAATTTTAAATAAAATAGTGAAAAAACAGTCAATAGGTAAGCGACCACGTCTTGAAGACTCTGGGCAGCAATCTTCAACATCTGTAACACTCGTACCTCATTTTCTTATATTACATTCTCTTTCAGAAAAACCTTTAGGGCAATTGTCCCCTTTTCTATTCAGAAGGGACTAGAGGGTCTTGCTGGCTCTCCAAAATCAGTAAAGAAGCTTCGATCTGGAGACATATTAGTTGAAACATTCACAACCCACCACAGTGAACTCCTTTTCAATTCAATGGCAATTGGGGATATACCTATTGAGGTTACCTTTCATGCTACCTTGAATTCATCACGAGGAGTTATTGTTGAGAGGGATTTGAAGAATGTCCCCAAGTCAGAGATTCTCGCTGGTCTCTCCACTCAAGGAGTTTCTGCAGTGAGGCGCATCTCCACTCGCAAAGATGGAGTTAAACTGCCAACAAATACTTTCGTTTTGACATTCAGGTTATCTAACTTGCAGGGTACGGCCATACATTCCAAACCTTCTCCAATGTTTGCAATGTCAGAGGTTCGGCCACTCAAAGACATCATGTCATGGTTCCCTGACATGTGCTCGTTGCGGTGGCAAGGAACACAATGCCTATGAATGTGACATGGACCCATATTGTGTCAACTGCAATGGTTCTCACTCTTCCTACTTTTGTTCTTGCCCAAAATGGTTTGAAGGAAAAAGAGGTGCAGTGTTTGAAAACGATTCATAACATTAATTATCCTGAGGCTCAGAAATTGCTGCCCGCCACTCCATCTCGAACATATGCTGCTGCACTTTATTCCACAACTACAGTGGGAGTGCAGACAGATCTCTGTACCTCCAAGAGAATCGTTTTCAAAACAAATGAAAAGCCTATTGATCTCCATGGTTAAAAAGGTAAATGAATCGTCTTCCACACCTATCTTTGTTCCTCCCATACATTCCAACAAACCTCAAGATCCACATTCTTCAGTTTCAGATACAGGCATTTCTTCTGATACATCTTTTTCTCCCACCCCAGGAGGCAAAACAATCATTTATTCACGTCCTAAGTCATTGGAATCCCCTTCCAATAACAAAGACCTGCCCAATCGACCCAGGGCAGAATCCATGAAGGTTGATAGACCTCCTCCGACTAAGGACAGTAAGGAAAAAAGACATGGTCGTAAACAGAAGGGTTCTCCAGCCAATTCGCCTACCCATCATTAAAAATGGCCACCTTGATACAATGCAACTGTCGAGGTTTCTGTTCTAATCTGGATGGTATCAAAACACTGATTGCTTCCTGCCATCCTGTATCTTTCCTTACAAGAAACATTTCTCAAACCTGCTGATACAGTCACCATTCGGCAGTTTTCTCTGTACAGAAATGACAGGCTGTGTGATGGACGAGTTCATGGAGAGGTGGCACTATTGGTTGATCAACATGTGCCCACCCTGTCTTTGTCACTCAACGCACCTTTGTAGGCTGTAGCCATCCGTGTTTTCTTGGGTCATACCATCACTGTTTGTTCTCTCTACCTGTCCCCTGGAGAGACATATGATCAATCAGGCCTTGATGCTTTCGTTGAACAGTTGCCATCTCCCTTTCTTCTTCTGGGGGACTTTAATGGACATCATCCCCCTCTGGGGAAGTGCTGTTATTGATAGGAGGGGTCGCTCTGTAGAGTGTATGCTCTCTGATCACAATCTTTCTCTTTTCAATACTGGTTCTTCCACTTATTTTCATGCACCTAGTCAATCCTTTACAGCTATTGATCTCTCAGTTTTCTCCCCTTCATTATTCTCCCATTTTTCATGGAGAGTTGACAAGTATCCACCAGGCAGTGATCATTTTCCTATACTTTTGAGAAAGACAGGCCGTGGTCGATGCCACCCTACCCGCGTGCCCTGGTGGAAGCTGGATCAGGCAGACTGGTCCACTTTCACTGCTCTCGCAGAACTTGATCCTGCCATTGTGAATCAGCCATCAATAGACGACTGTGTGGCAGCAGTAACTGGCTGTATTATACAAGCAGCTGCTCAGTGTATTCCTAAAACCTTGACACGTTTTCCACGATATCCTTGTCTGTGGTAGAATCCTGCTTGCCACTTAGCACGGAAGGCTCAAAAACGGGCCTGGGATACTTTTCGTAGATATCCCACACTTTCGAACTGCGTTGCTTTCCAATGGGCCCGTGCACATGCTAGGTGGGTAAGACGTCAAAGCCAGAAGGAATCTTGGATTAAGTTCACAACTAGCATATATTCTACCACCAGTTCCAAGGTCGTATGGGACAGGATTTGCAAGGTCAGTGGGCACTACAATTCTGTCCTCCTCTCGATCTTACTCTCTGATGGTCAGTAGGTGGCTGATCTCTGGAGCATTGCTGATACTCCAAGTGAAGGCTTTTGCTGGGTATCTACCACTCTGCTTGTTCCTCCACCTTCTTGGCTATCAAGACTCGGGCAGAGCGTTCACCTCTTTCCTTTCAAACTGACTGTCTCTTTGACTATAATTGTCCCTTTACACTGGTAGAACTGAAAATGGCCCTTCATTGGTCTGGCAGTACATCTGTTGGACCTGATGTACACTATGACATGTTGCACCATCTATCTCCTGCTTCTGGTGATGTCCTTCAACTTGTCTTTAACCGGATCTGGCAGGAGAATGTTTTTCCTGATGCCTGGCACCAGGCTATTATTTTACCTTTCTCTTAGCCAGGGAAAGATCCCAAGATTCCTTCAAACTACCGTCCAATTGCTTTGACGAGCTGTTTCTGTAAGACTTTAGAAAGGATGGTTAATGCTCGTCTTGTTTGGTTCCTCAAATCACACAATCTCCTCTCGCCCACCCAGTGTGGGTTCCGATGACAGCACTCCACCACAGACCACCTAATTCGACTTGAAACATCAATCAGAGAAGCCTTTCTCAAATGCCAACATCTTGTATCAATATTCTTTTGACATTGAGAAGGCTTATGACACAACATGGAGGTATGGCGTTTTGCGAGACCTCCATGCATATAGGTTACGTGGCCATTTACCCATGTTTATTAAAAAATTTTAATGGACATGAGATTCCAAGTTCAAGTGGGTTCGACACTTTCCTGTTCTTTTGTACAGGAACTTGGAGTCCCTCATGGCTGTGTTTTGAGTGTCACACTTTTTAGTATAAAGATAAATGCCATCACTGAACAACTCCCTCTCACTCTTGCGAATGGGCTGTATATCAACGACTTTCACATCTCATGTCAGTCGTCGAACATGAGATATATTGAGCGGCAACTACAAACTTCCCTCAATCATGTACTGAAGTGGACTATGGTGAATGGCTTTAATTTCTCTCTCTAAAACCATTTGCATGCACTTTTGCTGCCAACGGAGTATTCACCCTGATCTTGCACTTCATATTGGTGAAGTTTTGCTGCCAGGGGTCCCTGAGACAAAGTTCTTGGGGCTTATCTTTGACCATCAGCTGACCTTTATACCACACTTGAAGCAGCTACGGGTCAAATGCACAAGAGCACTGAATATCCTTCGTGTCCTCTCTTCTACCATTTGGGGAGCAGATCGATGTTCAATGTTAAAGGTATATTGTGCTCTTATTCAATCAAAACTGGACTGTGGATCAATGGTCTATGGCTCTGCCAGACCCTCGGTTTTAAAGATGCTAGACCCCATTTATCACCAAGGACTTTGACTCTGCACTGGGACTTTCCGCACCTCTCCAGTTCAAAGCTTATACGTTGAATCTCATGAACCTTCTCTGCACCTTTGCCATTTGCAACTATCTTTACTATATTCTTTGAAACTTCGTTCCTTACCAAAGCATCCCACCTTAGGATATGTTTTCCTTCTTCAGTGGGCTGTACTTTTTCAGAACAGACGATCTGCCATTTCTCCGTTTGGCCTTTGCATCCAGGTGCAATTGGATGACTAAGGTCTGTCTTTGGATAACATTGCAGATTTCACAGATCAGCCCATCCCACCACAGCTTATTACAGCCCCCAAATGTGACCTTTCTTTCAGTCATCTGAAAAAGGCAGATACTCCAGATTGGAAGTACCATCATTTAATTAATGAACATCTTTCAAACAATCATTCTGTTCCCATTTATACAGATGGTTCCAAATCAGGTAATTCAGCGGGCTCTGCTATGGTTTGCTGTGGTTTGGTGGTTGTGCGCAGAATCCCCTCTACAGCTTCTGTGTTCACTGCTGAACTGTATGCCATATCTCTTGCTTTGGATCATATTGCAGCTGAGCAGTAATCCAACTGCACTATTTATTCTGACTCCCTTAGTTCTATACTGGCCCTGGAATCGCTACACGTTGGGTCACACCCTGTTCTCACTGATATTCAAAACCAACTGGCCCATTTCTCATTAACTGCTACTTCTATTCAGTTTTTCTGTATACCAGGCCATGTTAGTATCTGCAGGAACGAGCTTGCAGACACGGCAGCTAAATCTATCTGCTCTGGCACTATCACCACTGTGCTTATTCCGTACATGGACTATGGCCTTGTGTTCAAGGCTCTGCTCCGTGCCAGCTGGCAGTCCACTTGGAGTGAGCAATGACAACAAGCTTTTTCAAATAAAACCCTATATTGGGCTTTGGCCATCTAGCTTTCGTAAGGTTCAGAAGGAGGAAGTTGTTCTAAGTAGATTACGCATTGGTCACAGTTTTGTAACTCATCGTTTTCTTTTATTTGGAACTGATGCACCAGTATGTAGCTTGTGTAACACTGAAATCACTATCAGCCACATTTTACTTTCTTGCCCTCAATATTTTAAACATGTTTTTTCTCGGTATATCTGTAACATTGGACAGTGTTATTAGTGATGGTGACACTGTCCACCTTGATAAAAGTTTTTAGTATTTTAATGGCCATTAATCTTTTTAATCTCATTTAAGTGTTGGATATTTATTCATTACACCTTTTTAATTGTGGTTCTCTTTTCACAGTTTCATTTTTCTCTCGTTCAATTTGACATTGAAAAATGGCCTAAACATTAAATAACTGAACACCAGGACTGGAAAGGCCAACTTCAGGTGACTAACGCTGCTGTTTGAACTACCCATTAGTCGTTCTGGGGAGTTGTTATTCCAATTTTGCTGCATGTCTTTTAAACTTTTATTACTTTACCCTTTGGTACTGGCCATAATGACACTCAACCTGGAACCAGGACTGGAAAGACCAACTTCAGGTGACTGGTGGTTCTGGTACTTGCCTGTTAGTCTTCCTGGTGGGTTATGATCATTACCATTCTGCTACAGAAGTTCTTTACAACTTTATAGATTGGATGTCAACATCGGTTTTATGCAATGTTTTGTTTTTACCTTTGTTTACTTTTATAAATTTTACTCCATTTATTTGACTTTTACCTTTTACTGGACTTTTGGCTACTCATTATTACGATTTTGCTATATGTCTTTTAAAACTTCGATTTTACATTTTGATAATTGCTGCTATGACCCAGAACCAGGACTGGAAAGACCAACTTCAGGTGACTGACGGTGGTTCTTGAACTTACCTGTTAGTCTTCCTGGCGGGTTATGATCATTACCATTTTTCTAGAGAAAGAGAAAGTACTTCACAACTTCTCTTACTCTGCTTTCTCTCTTACCATTGTAAACTAGGTGTAAACATTGGTTTTATGCTTTTTCTGTTTATCAATGATGTTTTTTTGTTTTACCTTCATTTCCTTTTCTGCATTTTACTACATTTAATTTATTTTTACCGGACATTTGGCGCAGATAGCCTAGCTGCTTTGTGCCATAAAACACTAAATCAATTAATCAATCAACATACATCTATATATGTATTTTTATTGATATTTGAGCTGTGCTTGGCTAACAGTATGAAAGTTGCATACATGCATTTGTTACCATATCCAAGAATATAAAACTAACCTCTACAAAGTGACCTGTCTTGACTGTGTTTGAGTGGTGTAGTATCTTATAAAGTAGTCATATCTCTATTATATGCATTATATATGTATATAGATTGTTAGTATTTACAAATGTGTTCTAAAACTTGTTTTTCTTAACATACAGCAGGAAATAAGGAAGCAAAGCAAATGGTGATCTCTTCTAGTTACAAACTTTGTACTGTTTGTTATAGCTTGCTAAACCTTAAAAACCTCAAATTTTTGCATGTGGAGGACATGAAGTAAATTTTTTTAGGTTTTATATTTTCAAATAATCAAAACTATTATAAATAATATTATTAATAATACACCAAAGAATTCCATTGTAATTTATCAAGATTAGTAACTAAGCTGTTATGAAATTTCAACACACAAAATCTTGTTTCAAAAAAAGGAAGTGATTATGGGGAAACTTAAGTGGCAGAAAGCCACTAGGGAAACATTCTGGGCTTTTGTTTGGTTTATTCACATCTCATGAAAAGAAGTGTATGTAAGGGGCTCCTTCCAAAAATGGGAAGAGGTAAGCTGGGCCAGTGTCTGTGATTCAGTACATGAGCAATACCTTAGCAAATAGAAAAGATAGGAAGTTCTTATTTTGATATTCTAGGTTGTCAGTATTGGTAATTCCTAATTTGTACAAAACTATAGATATTGTATTTCAACACAACAGACAACAAATTTGAACCAGTTCTGCATTCAACTTTCCACATATTAAAAAATAAATTAATCTTTGTTTTGTAATGATTACTTTCAAATTAAGAAATTAAATAATGTATAATGTGAATTATCTACAGTTTTATACTGAACTTAGACATAAATCCCTAAAATAGTAGCTCAATAACATCTTGAGTGCAAGCAAAACTAAAAATAATTTGAAACATTCATGAATTACATGTATAAATAGGGTAGAAAAATTTTAATAGAAAGTAGAAGTGTTGGTTATTTGTAGAATTGATTTAAGAAACATTTTAAAGTGAATGCTGCAGTAAATAGTACACAAACAAGTAAAGTGGTACTAGTTGGATAAATTTTAAAATTATATTCAGTCCTTACTTTATAGCTTGAAATTTTGCATATTTTCAACAGTGAAAGCAGTATTCAAGTAACTATGTTTATGGTTTAATCTACAGCTGAAACTTGTTTTAATAGTTTTAGGGTAAAACATTTTATCACCTTAATTTAAAAAACAAAAGTTGCAAAGTAATGTTTATTTTCATCAACAACACTTAAGTACTAGTAGGTCTTGTGGAAATTTGCAACTAAAAATCCTTAGTGCTGTTAGTCATATTTTACACCTATCAAGATAGGTCTTCCTATGGTCACCAGTCAAAGGCCAAGTCATCACTTTTGTTTGCTTGCATTCAAATTTTAACTGGATGACTATTTTTGGAATTTTGGTATCAAATTGTATGTTATAATTCAAAGTTTAGTATTATACATTAGTTAATTTAAAATAAAATATTTAAAAAACACCTATGTTGATTTTTGTTTGTCATGTGGTATGTTGAACATTGCACTAGTTTAAATTAGATGTTTGTGTTGCCAAATATAAAGCCTATAGTTTTGTATGAATTAGAAACTCAAATTACCAATACTGACAGCTAGAATATAAAATAAGTACCTCCTGTCTTTTCAATTTGCTGAGATATTGCTCGTACTGAATCACACACATATTTGGAAACAGTTCCTTATTTACACTTGCATCTCTTTATGGCATGAATAGCAAACTGAAAAATTGGATGTACCCCTTTAGTGACTTTCTCAGCCATTTTCAAGTGTCATGAAATCATTTTCTTCTTTCAAAACAACTTCAAGGAGATGGGTTGAGTCTTTAGTCAGGTCTGCTTGAAATTTCATATTTTGTATAGACCTAAATACAGCTTCATGACTAAGCTTGCTAAATTATAATGGAATTCTGTGGTATTGATATAATTATTTACAATTTTTGGTTATTCCAAAGGTATATCACCTTAAACTATTTCATTTCACATTCTTCATATGCAAAAGTTTAACAGGCTTAGTAACCTATGGCAAGCAGAAAACAAGTACAAAGGTCATTGTAACTAGAAAATGTAGCTGTTTTCTCCACTTATTTATTTTCTTTTATTAAGAACTTTTGTGTATGTATATAGTGTGTTATAACTGAATTGTGGTTATATTTTACAAAGTACTATTATTAATCTACTATTAGCTAAGACAAGTCACTTTTAAAGGTCAGTTTTATACTCTTTAAATACAGTAACAATAGTGCACATGTCGCATCATTGTAACTTCTGTGATGTAAGCCAGTAACAGCTCAAAGGTTACTGTAATAAAAATAAACGTGTGATGTTTTGACATTTAAACTGTTTGGACTAAACATTTGTTGTGAAGTTATAATCTGTGGTTTTTCTAGAATAAAAACAGCATTTCATATTTATTTTTTAATTTGTATAGTGGTCAAGAGATTTATGAAATCTGTCAAACACATACAGAAATTCCAATTCAGTAGACAGTCAATCCCACTGTTCATTGGTAAAAGAATAGCCCTAGAGTTGGCAGTGGTTAGTCATGATTAGTTGCCTTTACTCTAGTCTTACACTGATAAATTGGGGACGTTTAATGCAGATAGCCCTTGTGTAGCTTTGCACGAAATTCAGAAAGAAACCAGATTAGTAGTGAAAATAACAGGTAAATTACAAGTTTCTTTAGAAGTATTTGACAATTCTGGAAGTTATAAAAAATTACACTTGCAAAATTAAAATTTTTTGTTGCAGAAAAGTATTTTTAATCTTAATAAAAAGTACTTTGCATGTTGGAGAGTTAACATTCTGAAAGAAAAATTTTTTACAAGAAAATCTTTAAAATATCTTAATATAAAAACCTTATTTTGTGTACAAAAGCTTAATAGCATTTACCAATAACTTGAAAATTTTTGTAAATGTGTATACATTATCAAAATATACAAATAATTACTCTCATGAATACTTTTATGGTTACGAGTTGGGTGGATTTCACCCAACCCATGATGGGAAGGGTTAAGGTTTTTGTACTGCTTGACGATGATTCATTTTGATGTCAGTAGTTTAAGCGAGAAAAAAAATTTTTGCTAAATCTTGGAGACAGCATTTCCTATAACTTTTCATATATTTGACAGTTTTGTTAATTGTAAGTATTTAAACAATTTAATATAAAATATCTTGTCATTGACACCTGCATGGTGTAATTAATGAAGAAAAGATTAATATTCTGTTTCTGCACAGCTAAGTTTGTTTTTGTAATTTCACTGCCAGTCCAAAAAATAACTTTTTACTAAATTACTTCATTTTCAAGTGTTATTTAGTTTTTGTACAGGTCTTAGTTGAAATCTAGCTGTTTAATCATTTACTAATAAAACAACTTTGAAAACAGCTGTAAAGAAAGCTCAAGTACAATTTAATAAGTAACAGTTTAGACTTATCTCACATTAATAGAAAAAATATATATAGGTTTAAGTTTGTTTTCATAGCTCCTTTCAATGATCCTTTTGTTTTTAATTGTAAAAGTATTTATTAAATTAACCTATTTGAAGGCTTCAAAAATGATCTTCATTGGTAAGGTATTGGGTAACTGGAGATGAGGTAGGTATGTGTATACAGTTTACAGAAAGGTTGAATGAGTGACAGAAAAGGTTTAAAATTTTTATGCTGTAACAAATGTATAATGTTTGGAAATAAATTATCATTGGTTTTAAGTAGTTCAAAAGTCACATGATCAGAAATTTTTAAATGCTTAATAAAGGTATTGTATTGTTGTGTAGTTCTTTGTTTAAAATGAGCTTTTAATTTTTGATATGCTATGATTTTAGTAGCTTACTCTTCTATTTCAGGGTGATGTATTTAGATTATAGCCTTGACATGCATATTTACAATCAAAGTGAATCCTCAAACATGCTCTATTTACCTATTTCCTTGTGTGTTATAAAGCACCTAATATTAACTTTTCTTAACCATTAAATGTGTATGACATGACAAATAAGCAAACTCTGATTTAAAAAAAAAAAAAATCAAATTTCACCACATGACAGGTGCACCAGTACAAAAATTCTGTAATATAAAACAAGGAACAATGATGATACAAGTTATTGTCATGAAAAAGCAGACCACCAAAAAATTAAACACTTAATAACACAGCTAGGTTGTTTAAATTATTACTTATCAGCAGCTATTACAATTGATTACAGTTATATAATCTTTTTTAGGGTTTCCAACCATTCAAGCAATGGAAATACTGCCACCAATCTTGCCTGTGCTGTCTTTACTATGATAATGCAACTGAGGTTATTGGCCACTATCGCTAATTTTCAACTGTTGACTAGAAGTTAACTGGGTAGCAGCACATACCATCAATTTTTTTATGACCAGTTAGAGGATTCTATATTAACCACTTAAGTACAACCTGACTTAAAAAACAACAAAAAAACATACCACCTACTGTCCAGCTCTATTTAACAATAGTATAATTTCATTTTACAAGTTATATCGTGATACAAACTTAACTAGTGAATATGTATGCATGTGTGCGCACACGCACAACCTAATCAACAAGTACACATACCCCTGACAAGACAAAATCACCAGACAACAGAATATAAATACAAATGAAAGGATCCAAAGCATTAACCACTTTCATAAAGTTGACCAACATAAAGATGGTTGAAATCAGTGAGAAACAATCCAAAATGAAAAGACAGGCACTGCAGTTTTAGTCGATTTTAGCATGATCAAAGTCATCCAAAACCAAAAGAATGTACTCTTTGTGCTGTGTGGACTTGTGTGAATGGTTTACATTAAAGCACCACTACTGTTACAGGGCACTTGCACATAACTTAATACCAACAGAATTTATCTTCAAAGCATGGGCAACAATGATAACAGAAAGAAATTGCTACTTACTGTAAGCAATGATAAATGTCACTAACAATGGTCATCTCAGATATCATACACATCGTTGCAAGCCAATACAGAATTTGTCAGTGTTCTGTTGTAATGTAGTATGCTGTTTGGGAAGTTTGATCACAGCTGGTTCTATACATATAGGCATTCAATGCTGTCCAATTATCACAATTCTTGAGTATGGGTTTTATCCATCTCTGGCATCATGCTCATTTAGCCTGGGTCACAAAACAATGACCTGAAGGTCAGAACATTACCACTCAGATAGTTAGGACAATCAGCAGATACAAACCTTATTAGGCACATATGGTCTATACTTCGTCATTCTCTGGAAGTGTTCAAGTCAACCAATTTTCTAATTCAAGTTCTTTTCAAAAGAGAAGATACACTAATGAACAAATGTATTTTTGTACCTCTTGTTTTATTTTTCATTGATAAAATTGCATTTCTTCTGAACATGTCTACTTACTCACTGGTTGTTTGCACATACATAAAGCCAGACAATTAGTGGTACTTGTTATTACATAGGCTCAATGAATTACATTTGATTATGTAGTACAACAAGCCATCTAAAATACGTACAAGCAAAGAAATATGTAAAAACAAAAACTAGTGCTAATGACTTTCCACGCTCTGCACACTGAACTATTTTAACATGGTTTTAATTTTACTATTTACATTTTTTTAGAAGTAAATTTGAATTCCCCTTGATTTCATATGATAACCTTTACATGTTTGTAAAACCTTTATCAGAAAACATTTCCAACAAGTTTTTTGAACATTGTTTATTGGCAGATGCATCTCTCATGTCAATTATGTATTACCATTGCTTGTTTTTCAAGTATGCAGCAATCACACACTAATCTTCTGCAAATTAAATAAACTGATATCTAAATAATAAAGGTATGTAATTTGTTCTCAAGACAAGAGTAATTGTGTTCTTATTTTTAAAAAATGTCAGGATTACATTCGGAGAACTAAATTGGGCCAAGCACGTAAGGCATGCGACTTGTAATCCAAGGGTCGCGGGTTCGGGCCAAACATGCTCGCTCTCCCAGCCATGGGGGCGTTATAATGTGACTGTTAATCCCACTATTCATTGGTAAAAGAGTAGCCCAAGAGTTGGCGGTGGGTGGTGATGACTAGGTGCCTTCCCTCTAGTCATACACTGCTAAATTAGGGACGGCTAGCACAGATAGCCCTTGAGTAGCTTTGTGCAAAATTCCAAAACAAAACAAGAGAACTAAATTGGTTAATTAATTAGTTAATTGTTTC